>NC_141773.1:13752900-14054200 GCF_051362555.1 Lingula anatina | reverse complement strand
CCAAGTCAATACACAGGATGGTAATAGTACCCAGAGGTAGAGGGATGTCCAAACAGATGAAGAACAGGAAAGGGGTGATCTCGGGAATGTTAGAGGTTAGAGTGTATGCGATGGACTTCTTTAAGTTGTCAAAGATCAGTCTTCCTTCCTCCACGCCTGTCACAATGGAGGCAAAGTTGTCGTCCAGCAGAACCATGTCAGCTGCCTGCTTACTGACGTCACTGCCAGCAATACCCATAGCAACACCTAATAGAGAAGTAAAATATACATGGTTCATAGAATGGTCAAAACAACTTACACCAAAATACAGTCTTTACCAACTGAAACTTTTTGGCTTATTTGATCCAGATTATAGGTCTGACCTTACTCTTTGTCAAATAGGACAATCATTTTAGTTGACTCCTGATAATTTATCCAAGGTCATATTAGACACATGAATAATTAAATCCTAAGCATAAGACCAAGTCTGGACTTCAGATCTTTTATGAAACTGGACCCAAATCCAGCTTCCAGTCACTCACCAATATCAGCCTTCTTCAGGGCGGGAGAGTCGTTGACACCATCCCCTGTCACGGCCACAATGGCGCCTTGGCGCTGACAACCTTCCACGATGATCAGCTTCTGCTGGGGTGAGGTACGGGCAAACACAATCTCCGTGTGGTTGCGCAGGATCTCGTCGATCTGGAATGGGGTCATGTCTCTCAGGTCCATACCATGGACGACACAGGCCTTGGCACGGCTGGAAGTACAGATTAAAACAGATGTGAAAATGGAACGGTATGCTATATGTTGCATCTTTAGAAATTAAGTCAAGGTATGGTAACCATTGCAAACGCTAAGTTACTCAGTGCAACTGGAGAGAGAGAGAGAGAGACAGAGAGAGCGAAAGAGCTTGCATGAGTGAATAAGGCAGGGGAAACCATAAAACTGATATCACAATCACATGCCAAAATTTACAGAATACTGCAGAGGTTTCAGTAAAATTTTATTTGAAGATTTATACTCACTTCAAAGAAATCACTTTCACAAAGCTAAATTCCAACCTACCTTGGGTCCACCTCACTGACTGGGATTCCTTCACGTGCTGCAATGTCTTCCACAGTCTCGTTGCCTTCAGAGATGATACCGACACCCTTGGCGATGGCCTTGGCTGTGATAGGATGGTCACCTGTCACCATGATAACCTAGAATACAAGACAAGAAGACATGGTATTTTGGCCGTCTTATTGCACCTGCCAGTGAATTTTAGATCCTCTCATACAGAACCTGTTAGTGTCGTTTACATTTCCTCATTTAAAACCTGCTAGTGTTGTTAAGATCTATAGGAGCAACAATATAGACATAAAGCTGTTGACCACCAAGAAATGTGCACAGCTCTAGCTCCAGCTCTCGCAATGCATACAAACTCAGGAAATATCAGAGTATTGAAGAGACTGTGAGTAATATTGGACATACCATGGGAAACTGAATAACTGTCTATGTCCTTAAAACAAAGCATGAACGAACTTATTGACAACTTCAATCATAAAACAGAAGCCATTCTGAAAAAAACCATTCATTAGAAAGACAACAACAGTATCCAAAACTGTTCGATTACAGCCAGTCATTGTTGCATGAAGTCTCAAATATTCATGCTCCTTCTGGTGTCGACACATAGCAATTCCACTAATAAATACTACACCAAGTTTTGAAAACTGAAACTAGCTGAGCATCCAACATGGACTGACCTTAATACCAGCACTACGGCACTTTCCTACGGCGTCTGGCACGGCTGCACGTGGGGGATCAATCATGGACATGAGGCCAATGAAACGCAGGCCAGTCAGGGGGAAGTTGGGGTCATCGCTGTCAAATGCATACCCTGGTGGGAACTTGTCGCCTGGCAAAAAGTAGTCACAGAAACCTGGAACAAAAACAATGCTTGTATTGTACTGTATTGTACAGATTCAATATAAATTGTTCCCTAACAGTATATAACGTCGATGAAAAATGGAACATAAAGTATCATGACTAAAATTGCTGGGGCAGGGCTCAGAGTTCTAACCTGGCTGACGATGCATGATTTCATTCATTCTCTCTCTCTCTGGCAAAGTTTCTGACTGATAACACTAAACACTTTGGCTAATATTAACCAGCTTCTTGCCTAAAATAGAAGAATAGATGGTGGACGTACCGAGAACTCTTTCTCCCAGACCTCCCAACTCCAGGTAAGCCTGGTTGAAGTCTTCTTTCTTCTGGTCGTCCAAGGGTACTTCTTCACCGTTGATCATGATGGTAGTGCAGCGGTCCAGGATACGCTCAGGAGCTCCTTTCATCACCAGTATGTAGCGAGGATCATCTGGGTCAGAGGTCTCGTGGATTGACACCTGGAATAGAGGGTAAGAATATTATACAACTTAATTAGAGCAGTGGAATATAAGATAGCTAAAAAAGAGCATTGGAATATTACAGAACTAAAATAGAACAGATTAAAATACTACATTTCAGTCCGAGGACAAAGCATTTGCACAGTGTATAAGGCAACTAGAATGTGACATCAAAACAACACATTTGCCAACTTTAACAGAACATTAGGTTACAGCACTTAATAAGTAGGTATTACAATCCTGTATAGGAAGTCTAGAATTAGAATCTAGAAGCTTACAGCGAATTAGACACCTAGAAAACAGGACCTGAAATGATAGACTTCCCTATCCTCCTCCAGCACCTAAGCCTGTTCACCTCATATACAAACTCTCATTACTGCAACACAAAGAGCTTACCTGGTACTTGTTGGAAGAGTTGAAGGGAATCTCGCAAACTTTTGGGTTCTTCTCTCTGAACTCTGTCACTCCTCCAACGGACAGTTCCACACACTTCAGCAGGGCAGACTCGGAGGCATCGCCATTACATTCTCTGGAATTGGAGAAACATATCTTGTCAGTCTAAGCTCTTATACAGAATGTCATTTTTGTAACAACTAAAACATAAACAACCTAAATTTTATTCAGGAGAGAGAGAAATTTCTGTGCAAAAGTATTCCACTGCTTTGACATACCTCTTCAGCACAGGTTTCTCCTCCTCTCCAACCTTGAAAGATGCTCTGTTACACAACATGGCCACTCTGCTGAGGGACGTCCAAGTTGGGGTGTCTTTGTTGTAGGTGGCGCCTGAATTGACAAGTTAAATGTTTAAATCTTACTTAACAGCACTGAAAACATATGATTAAGAGCCAGAAGTAAAAGGAAGGGTAGTCAGCATTCTCTACTAGTACTAAAGCCAAGATATTCACAATGAAAAGCATCTACAATACAGAGCAGGCAGCAACTAATTTGCACCTTGGGGAAATAGTGTTTCCATTAAGTTAATATTGCCAATCTGGCCTTTCCCTGGACGGAGAGGATAGCAGTAATTGTTAGCAATCTTTCCCTTCAAATATACATTAAAAAACCTTTTTAAACATGTACTACTATGCAAATAAAATTTACAACAACTATTGAAATATAAAAATAAAACAAGAGCAAAGACAAACTCAAATATCAAAAGAAATTATTGACTGCAAGTATAAAAGGTGGAGTGCAGATAAGGGACAACTTTTCAATAAAGTCTAATTTCTCTTTGGACATATGATAAAAAGTGTAGGTCTTAGGTATAAAATGTACTGGGCAGGTGGTACAGGCAATCTTTAGGTTTCATATACAAAACAGTCTTCCATTCACCCCCCCCCCCCCCCCCCGCCCCAATACACACCCCAAATCAGTGCATGTTAATACTCTCAGAAAAGTAAAAAGTGAAAACGGCTACTGGCAGTTGCATTAATGTTTTCAAATACAAATAAATTGAATAAAATGGCATCAGTGCTGGCAATCAGAAGGGTGGTGTCCTATAGTACGCCCTAGCAGGCACTTACTTCCTGTTCCTGTATAGCACATAAAGCAGGGATGCAAAAGGCATGTTAAGTAGGTTTTAAATACACAAATTTAAACTATCAAGCTACTAATGTAATGAAATCCAGCCATCTAACTTTCCACTAGCAGTGCTGTGAAGAATTATGACAATTTTAATCTTAACATATACTGCAATAATCACATTAAGTCATCTTCAGTATTAGGACTGTATTAACTGCCTCAGTCTACTCGATACCACTGTGGATATTGTTAACACTGTGTTGGAGATTTAATTGTTGTGCATCTTGCAAACAGGCACATCACACAAGAATTTGAGTCACACCATGCCTGCATGGTTTATTCTCAACATCTGATTCAGTCTAGTACAAGTGAGATACACCACTTGCTAACAAAGTGTTTGACATATACTCAAGCTTGGCAGTTACACACACCACATTACATCTTCCACTGTCTGGTTGTGTAACCTATTCCACCCACTCGTGTTTTATTCACTAAATTTCTGAACTTGGTCATAGTGACTGTATTCACAATATACTACACTTACTGGACTGGTCATCGCTGGTGTCGGCCTCCACAATCCTGTCATCAAACCACATGTGGGCCACGGTCATCCTGTTCTGGGTCAGCGTACCAGTCTTGTCAGAGCAGATGGTGGAGGTGGAGCCCAGGGTTTCCACAGCTTCCAGGTTCTTCACAAGGCAGTTCTTATTGGCCATACGCTTAGCTGTCAGTGTCAGGCACACCTGAAGATATACATAATTATGCTTATTACATAACAAATAGTCACTGTGGGTTATATACTCTTAGCTGTCATAGCCAGGCAAACCTAAGAAGCTAGTGTTATCTAATTTCCCAGGAAGGGTATAAAAAATAAATAAATAAAAAACAATATCTATTGCTATATATGTAGACTTTAAACTTGAAGCCAACTTCCAAGGGAACTTCAACTGAAATAGGTTGGCAGTTATTGGTCTCAAGTCTTTTCTTATGATGTGATCTGTACCATAATCCAGGCAAAGGCAAAGCACACACATGCCACGCTTGCACATGCAAACACTTAAAATAAACATGTGCCATATTTTTTATTTGCCCAGAGTAAACCATTTCACTTTTAAATGCCCCCTTACCGTAACAGTAGCCAGGAGTCCTTCTGGCACGTTGGCCACAATGATACCAATGAGGAAGATCACAGCGTCCAGCCAGTAGTAGCCCAAGATGAAAGCAATGATGAAGAAGGAGACTCCGAGGAAGACCGCCACACCGGTGATGATGTGGATGAAATGCTCGATCTCGCGGGCAATGGGGGTCTCTCCCATCTCCAGTCCAGAGGCCAGGTTGGCAATACGTCCCATGACAGTGCGGTCACCAATGGAGACAACAATACCAGTGCAGGTGCCTGAAGTTGACAACACATTAAAACCTCTGCCAGCTAACATCTGGGTCTTTACTTCAAGTCTTCAAACACCCTATTTGTCTTACAAGCAACTCAACAAGCCAAACTGAATTTCACTTACATAAAATGGCCAGTTGATGAAATGTATACTGCTTTCAATCATTCACTCTACTTGACACATAATGAAGTTTAAGTTTCAACATGCACTCAATTTTTATTATATTTGTAAATGTTACAACAATTTGCTTCAATTCAACGTGGGAAGCTGCCACATGGGGCAACTGTCCTGCACATACTCCTTACCTTCCACGGCATTGGTGGAGAAGAAGGCCAGGTTCCTAGTTTCCAAAGGGTTCTCGCTGGTGAATTCTGGCAGTCTGGTCTGAGGCTCAGACTCTCCTGTCAGGGAGGAGTTGTCCACCTAGAGAAAGATGCACAAGGTCAAGATATTTCCAATATTATCATACACCCATTTCACGATCGGGTGTATCATTTTAAACTGAAGAATATCGCAACCAATGTATACATATCAGTTTCAATTGCACTAATTTATGCCATCTCTTCCTATGCAAGTTTTAAAATCTAACAAGGTACTGAAAATCAGATCAAGATATCTACAAACAAAAAAGTGCTGTTCTAAAATTCTAAATATACTAAAAATCATCTCCCCCCCCCTTACATAGTGAAAATTTACAAGAATTGAACAACTGCTACTATTTTGATAAAAAAAAATAATAATAATAAATTAGTCTTGGGCACAATTTCAGTGAGTAAACAGTACCTAAAGTTGTTTTAATCTCATCACTGTAACGTCACTGATTTTATCAAAATAACAATCACCTTGAATCCATGCGCCTTGATAACCCGAATATCTGCGGGAACCCTGTCCCCAAACTTCACCTCGATGATGTCACCAACAACCAAGGTCTCCGCACGAACTTCTATCAGCTGACCATCACGCTTCACCAGAGCATACTGATGAAATACAATACTTATTACCAATTTGTTCCTGAACAAGTTTAATTATCTTCTTTATGTTACTGACACTTCTTTATCAGAGTAGTTATTTTTATTTATTAAACTTCAAATGATTTTTTTTTTCATCCAAGATTTAAAATAAAGAATTTAAATTTACGTAATTCTAAAAAATAGATGTTACAACAAAAATTGGATACTCGGAGGAAAGTACAAGAAATCAACTGGATCCATCAAACTTCACAGCACAAAGTGTGCATAACTCTGGATGTGCATCTTATGTGGAATATGAATATTTCTATGATGAAATTGAAAAAAAAAATATGAAAGAATGCCAAGTTGAAAGTAAAAGGTAAAAAGAGCTTGAATAGAAAAATGCAATCGAAATGAAACAAGAATGATGTTATGAAACATATGAAAAATGAAAGGAAAATATAGAGCCCAAAAAGTAACCTGTGATTTGAACATAAGATCTTCAATATGCAAAATAGCAACTGGATCAATAATAACTGAAGAATAACTGCCCAGGGAGACCAATTCTTTTGAAGAACTCTTCAACAGGCAAAGAATAAAATGACACCTACCTTTGATCTAATGTAAGTTCCGACAAACATGTCCCCACTTTCAGTTTTTTAAAGGATTATAAGGTGTTAACACTTCAACATGTTGAAATTTATAAATGGTGGTTAAGATAGGAACATCAATAACAGCAATAAGCATTCCAAGATCAACAACGGTAATATCAAACATTAAAAAACCATAATATGTTTTTTGCTCATCTAGTACGCATTAGTTCTTAGAATGAACTCTGTAACTGCTAAAACGTATCCAACTTAGGCACCTGGGAAACCTGGCCCTACCTTAGTCTGCATCTTCATGAAAGACTCCATGATCTTAGAACTCTTTGATTCTTGATAATACCCAAACACTCCCGTGATTAAGACTACAGTTGAGAGAACTAAACCTAGGTAGAGCTATAGGGGAAAGTGAGAGAGAGAAAGGAAATATATTTTAGCTAAGCAGTTTAAAAATTATGCTGCACACATAAGCATACGGAAATAAAATGTCACTAGAAAACATAGACTTCTGATGTTGAAGATTTATAGGCAATACAGAAGCATAAAAGAAGGAAAAGAAAGAATAGTTAGTTCACACACAAATCCAATCAAATTGCCATTTACATCCTTGTGATCAGATACCACGGTTTGCCAACTGCAGTTAGTGTAAAATCACATGCATTTGCAATCCATATAACATAGAAGACAGGGTATGCAAAAAGGATGCACACCTAGAAGTCTCACAAACAGGAGAGAACAAAGCAAGCAGTCACTGAGAACAACAACTCTCAAAATTTACCATCTACAATTTTTGCACAATACTCAGCTTGCCATTTGAGAAAACTGTCAGCGGAATTAAAATAACTGTGACACAGACTCACAAGATGCACTCAAACAGAAAAAAATTCCACATTATTTACATAAAATATCTAAAATTTAGTACACACAATCCACCAAAAAATCCACTTTTTAACCCAAAAATTAGTTCTCTAATTTAACACAGGATAATAATGAATGGGAAAACATGTCCACACAAGTCCACTCTTGTCACCTGCGGCAGCATCTCGGCAAACGACTCCATAATCTTAGAGCTCTTGGCCTCTTGGTAATACGAAAAGACACCCGTCACCACAACCACACCTGTTAGCACGCACCCCAGGTACAGCTGCACGCGCACAAACCACGATGCACATTTGTAGGGCACAAGCAAGGGATGGCAGCAACATGGAGGGAGGAGAGGTAATGGAATAGGTTAGTACACATAACAAGATTCTCATCCTGAAAGTTTTGTTAAACTTGTCACACACACAAGTTGACATTGTCAAAGTCTTGACTGCATTCTTGGAGTCCTGTCCCTTGTCAAATGACATGCTAAGGTGAACTGCAGAAGGAGAAAGAAAGCTTGAAAGTGGCACGTTATCTACAGCAATGTCTAGCTACTATACAGGCACATATAGACAGATATATCTTTCTACATATCTATACTACTGTGTGCATTACAATGGCAGTAAAAACACCTTTAGTCACTGGATACAGAAGTAGATCTACATACGAGAGTAAAATTCTGCAAATGATACAGTAATATCATCTTACAATCTCTACACTATCCAGTGACTTAAAGTGATGAAGCCCACTTATTAATCAATATATCATACACGTACAGTCTAATCACAGGTCAGCATTCTATGCGTGTACAGACAGGCTGCATGGGCTAAAGAAAACCAGATTGTTAGTGCTGGATTATTAAAAGGTGCAGTCTAACTACAGCAGAACCCCAGGTGGGTTACAGTGAAGTCACAATTAAGCATACAGATAAACCTGAAACAGAGAATTTACTAGTACATAAGCCATACACAGGACAACTTACTTCTACCATCCACTTGATATTCCAATATGTTCATTATATATACTAAATACACAGTATTTCAATCTCTTCACATACAGGCATGTCTGACATTAATGTCTGTGGGTTTTTCTTACCTTCACTACTGTGGTGAATGACTTCCTTCATGCTAGACTGTCACCTCTAGACTATGACAATACTTTACATATGATGTAGCACAATTTTTGTGCTTTGAGTGGAGATAATGATGAACATCAAAGATGATGAGCATGGCAACAAATGACAATACGACATGGAGGAGAGAGTGTGATAATGAGATGATGAAGAAATGACTGGGACTATAAAAATCAACATACAGAGGTAATTCACAACAAAGCAACTGGGGGTGGTAATATAACTTAGATAATACAAAGAATGAAGACCTGAGCAGTTTCCATCTTTTTTTAATATAATTTTTGTCAAGCATCAAACTAGACAAGAAGCCAGGGTGAATGAAGTGCAGAGTTAAAGACATGATGAGACATTTACAAAGTCGTGGGTGGGTTATAAGCAGCTTAAATATAGCAGCATTTAGCCAGTCTGTAGCTAAATAAATATAATACATGAGAAAGCCATAACATGCACTCTTGCTTCCTCAATACAGTTAAACATGCAGTTATTTTGTTTTAATTTGTGCTTGTGTTTTTTATTTCACAGTGTATACAACATCATGGGATCCATAAACCATTCACTGTTGTACAATATCCAAACTGGGAAAATCTGATATGAAAATTACAAAATCCACTGGTTTGCCAAGAAAGATAAAAAGTGCAAGTAAGATTAAGACTGTGAAAAGGGAAAATCGATAAAAGGAATCTTTGGAGACAAAAAAGAAAAGTGCAGAAAAATTTGTGCAAGTTAATTGAAAAGTTGGTTGACAAATCTGGTGCAGAGAGTTTTCTTTTCAATGAGCTGGCTACAGCCTTCAGGTCTGCGACCTTGAGGGTCATGACCTTGACTTTTGTTCACCTGAGGTATCATCTCCTTGAACGAGTCCATGATGCGAGAACTCTTGGCCTCCTGGTAGTATGAGAAACATCCGGTCACCACGACAACAGCCGTTAACACTATACCTAGGTATAACTGGGAGGAAACAAAATGGAGGAGCACAGGTTAAATTCTGAATTTTTTTCAAATGCTATTTTGAGGTTTTTCCTATTACTTTCTTCAGTAACTTATTAACATCCAATCCGCATTCATTGCCTCCCTTGTTTCAGTTATGAAACGTTTTATCTGAAAGAAATGTATCTGGAATTGTTTGTAGGGCATTCGGAAAAAAAAAACCTCCTGAACATTCTTTACATTGAGATATTCTTGCTTCTTTCTTTCTTCCTTTTTTTTTCATATTCACTATTTTGTGAAACAACCTAGCCTGGTGATGTGTGTAATATGAATTTTCCTGTATCTTCATGTGATATGTTAATTTTAGTTGTCTGTATTCCCTGCTTAATCCTAGGGTCACTTTAGGGTAGGAAGTTTTAGCCAAGTGCTTAAAAAAATTTTGATACTGGTTAAAGAATAAGTTTTTTTTTAATTTAACTTTACCTACTTTATCATTGATCAAGTTAAAATTTTTGATTTGAAAAAAAAAAAAAAATCAGCTTTTGGCAATTGAATTCTTACCCTAGAGTAAACTCAGACATCTAACACATAAGAAGCATCAGTTATACACATATGCCAACAATCCATATCCTTCTACACTCTGAAACTTGGCAGTAAAAAGCATGCAGGCTATGGCAGTAAAATACAAACAGCCCAGTTAATAAAAGCACTGAGCAGGTATGTTAAAATATAAAAATAAAAAAGTTACCATCCACTTGCAGTTCAGTCAAAAGTACATTTCCCTGCCCTCAAATAATACTAATAATTGCTTTCAAATTTTCCGGAGACACATACAGAAAACATGGAATGCTCATCAAAGCAGCTTTTCTGATGAAAATATAATAATATATACACACTCAACACATGCACCTGAAATCGAAAAGCCTCTCAGCACTAATAATGTATCTAATCTACAATCGACCGAAAGGTTTTCTTTTCTCTGCCACACTTGCTGAAAAGCCAAAGCAATAAGCTGAAAATCAAAAAGCCATTGGTTAACTTGTTAACTATGCCAGCCAACATGCTACATGTATAGCATCTCATGCCATGCATGATCCTCTTGCATTGCACTGCCCCCTGGTGGCAGTCAGTGGCACTGATGAAGAAAAGTCAGACTTGAAAAAGGTGGTAGTCCGACTCACAAGTCTGTGCTGGTGAATGATAAGGGATGACCATTGGAGGAGAATCAATCTCCTCAACAAACACCTAAAAGCGAACTCCATATTGAAGGATTGTTGTTGTTGTTTATGGGGTTTATTTATAAATGAATAAATATTGTGTTGTGTTTTTCCTCTCGCCATCATCACCTGAGGTATCATTTCTTTGAAGGAGTCCATGATCCTGGCGCTCTTGGCCTCCTGGTAGTAGGAGAAGCAGCCTGTGACCAGCACCACGGCCGTCAACACTATACCTAGATACAACTACAATGCAAAGGTTAGTTAAAACAGATGTGAATGCACCCACTGTGGACAATGACACTCTCAATATCAGCAAACAATAAAAATACTAAATGATTTACAATTGTGAATTGCTTTAGGAATAATATTTCGTTCAAATAGTAATTGATAAAGATATCACTCCTTCCACTGCAGTGAACATGATCACTCACATAAGACCACGTGACTTCTTTTAAAATTTGCTGAAACTTGAAGATTGCAGTCAAATCAGGTGCTAAAAGTGCCATCAATTCTGACAATGGCATTTCAAATTTCTTAAACCTGTGACCAAATTCAGCACAGGCAGGGGAACAAACTGGGACAACAACATAAGAATTTGCTGGAGAGAAATTTCTTGTCATTTGTCACAACATTACAACAAATTAATTCTACACAATCAAAATCTTGTCACATTTTATTTAATCTAAACAACTTGCAATAATTATTTCATAATTGACCTACAAGAGCTTTATTAACATTACTTTGATATATTGCAGCAAAAAATTCTATAACACATATAAATTGTATTATGCAAAACTGAGTATAATTTGTATTTATCAGTGTACTCACGTTATCTCCAGGTGGTATGTCATACTGTGTGCTCTGGATGGAGTAGGCAATAAAACACAGAATGGCTCCAATCCACAGCAGCAGGGCGAACCCTCCAAACAGCTGCTTACAGAACTTCACCCACTCCGGGGTAGTCTTGGGGGGAGACAGCTCATTGGGGCCGTCACGCTCCAGGTACTCCTTGGCACGTTCAGAAGTGTGACCCTATTTTTTTTTTAAACAAGAGATTACAGGGCGGAGTTTAAATCTGGGCGATCCTATTTTAATGAATCTGTGTCTCATTACAAAAATAATGCCACTTACACAGAAACTTTTTATTTAATTTTAAATTCTGGGTGTGTTGTATTGCAGATGCATACAGAGCAAGTCAACTTACTCAATATATTTCTCATGCTTCCAAGATGCAAATTTCATTGACTAAGCTGGAAAATAATTGGCTAGGGACCAAAACGCAAGTTTTTTTTTTATCACTGAACATCGTTTTTACATCCATAAACACGTTCATAACTCACATTGTTTGGATCTGCACCTAGCCTGTCATATAGCTCTTCTATGGATATCCTGTGTTCATCCTAAAATCAACAAAACACTCTTTATCAACACCTAATATAATATTCTCACCAGGGGTGATAAACTGAATTATTATTATATAGCTTATGGCATCTTAATAACTGCATTGTGATCTTCAGGTGGTTTCTTGGCTACGATACACAAGGTGTTTCATAAAAACTGAATGATACACTTAATTCCTCATTTCTCTTTCATGTACTGATATAACAAGCACGCAACACCATAAAAGAAACATTAGCAATATTCATTTAGAATTGTGCCCCATACCTTACCAATTGACAATCAATATGCACAACTTATTCCAGGGATGAGACAGACATTTACTGGAAAAGTCAAAACATATGGCATGGGGTCCAAGGAGCCCCCAATGCTGATGATACTTTTGGCTCCTAAAAAGTCAGAAATCTGCCCATAACCAGAAAAATCTCATCCCTGTTGTAAAAAACACCACTGGTACAAGATTTCAAATCTTTAAACAGATGAATACTACAGATACTCACCATCTCCAACTCCTGCTTCAGTTCCTCCATGTCCTGCTTCTTCCCCTTCTTCCCTTTCTTCTTCCCGCTCTTGCCAGAGGTGCTGAGCGCAGTCGGGTCCTTCTCAGCATCCGCCTGCTTGACAGCAAAGCGGTAACTGTCGGACCTCTCAGTATCATCCTGAAATATTCACAAAAGACATTAATATCATTACTCCTATGACTCTTTATATTTTCTTTATTTCTTTTTTTTTCAATGGTAAAATAAGCTGTCAGAGCTTTCAATGTTATAACGATGGCAAGGTCATTGACTACAACACAAAACGTTTCTTTCACTGCATTATCCTGGAAAAAATAGAAAAATTATCAGTACTTCTTCTTAATCCTTCATTTCAGTGGAATAACTGAATTCTACATTTGAAAAATTAAATGTTGAATGGTTAAGCTGAGCTCTTGTAAGCAGTCAGAATTTTGCTAGTCTGAAGAAGCATACAAATTGTGAACCATGATACACTCTAGTAAGAAGAGATGTTAGCTCGTCTACGAAATGTTATCATGCCATCATTGATCTTAAAACTAATCTCAATCTGAAGTTCACCTTGTAGAGCTGTGAAGTGTTAGTGCCAGCTCCCAGGAATTCTAATGAATTGCATCAATGAGAGGCTTAATAAAAATGCAATGATCCATTCTCAAACTCAGCCAAGTGCTATAAATGAAGGCGAATATGCTCAGAAACTGACAGGCCTGTCGCTAACAGGAATATGACTTAGCAACACCAGCTCGCTTTCAATAAAACTAACCACAACTTCTATTCAAAATTGCTGTATGAATTATAAAACAAAGTTGAATGAGGAGTAAGCACTGGCTGGAATAAGTTACCTTGCTTATTATAAAATAGCAAAGTCATAAACTGCAGATAAGTTTTTTTATTTTCTTATTTTTTTAAAGGCTGTATGATTTAGTCAATGAATTGTGCCTACTTATCCAACATTCATTGGACAGAACTGGAATAATTCGACCTAACATGTTATCAATTCATTGATTACATAAACTGACTGTTAATCATCAAAAACTGTCCAAACAACTGAAACAACATAACAGGCAAAAAGAAGAATCTCTCTAGTACTCTCATTTTCAAGTTAGACTTCAATGTTTTAATTTCCATTTCCATTCCTGTCTTTGAAACTGCTGTTCATCTACAATTTTGTTTCCTCACCAAGGAGGCTGGGCTGTGGTAAGAACTTCAAATTGCAGATCTATATTCTTATTGACTAATATCATCAACACGAGGCACCATGAAAAGCTAGGTCAGGCGAATAACTACTAGTAAGCACATAATCCTCATGGTTCAAAAAAGAAAAAAAGAAAAATCTTTGATCCCTAGCTTAACTTTGAACATTTTACATGATATCAAACTTCTTTCAAAACCTTGATTCCACAAAAAAAGGAAATATTCTAAAAAGTGGAAATGAAAACACTGCCAACATAAGCACTCAGACCTTTGAATTATATGATAATCAAAGCTTTAGTTTCAGATGCTAAAAGGGTGGATTCAATGCTACTTACTAAAGATCTAATATAAGCATTTTGTGATGTACAGAGAATTAATTTCCTTTATTTAAATTCTCTTTCAAACTGCACATCACACAAACATTAAAGAAAACAGACATATAAGTATCTGATCATTTAGAATAAAATCCTTAAAGGGATAATAACTCTTCGTATGATATCTATATTTCACAGTAAAAACCTTGTGAATAACTCATAGAAATATAATATATTCTGTTTTACCAAAAAACAGCAGTTATAGCTTTTATTCTGATATCTGAACTTGTCTTTAGACCACGTGACCTCCATTGATGTCTATACTCTGTTAAAATCTCTTAAGAGATTTTAACAAAAAACCAAACTTTTTAGAAAAAAACCAGGGACTAACTTTGAATGTAAAAATGGATTCATTAACCATTGGTAAGTATGGGAAAATTGTTGTTTACTCCAGGAAAATTCATTTTTTGGCCGAAACGAAGAGTTATTATTGCTTTAAATGAAGCCAAAAAGGTATTTTGGAATATTAATTTACAAACTAACACACGTGCCTCATCCTAGCATTTTTTTTTTCTTCTCGCCTGCAGACACTGTTCAAACTCCAGTGCCTTGTCTTACATCCTGTCCCAAAAATGAGGATGTTGCATGTTCAATGATAATAAAGTACAATGAAAATGGGTCAAAATGGATGAATTAACTCAACAAGCATAGTCAAGATAGATCAGAAAAATACTACTTAAGGTCATGTCCTTTAACCTAACTAAAACTGGTTTCATACACAAAGAATGAAAAAAAATTAATTTGAATTATGATAGGCCAACAAATTTATCTGTTGGCAGGGTGAGGAGGGGGGGGGTTAATTTAAAAATAAAAAGCACAAAAAATAGTAATAGAAGTTGGATCAGCCTGTCTCAGCATATCTTCATCACACACCCCCCCCCCCCCAAATCCTTCATATTTTCCAAGGATGAGTACTGACTAACTTTAGTACTTAATCCTACTTTGCTCCACAGGAGTGCAGACATATCACATCTCTCAGATTACTAAAACATCAGGAATGATGTGTGGGTTTAAATATACCAAAGAAACAAGAGAAATGTTTTAACCTTGTTATGAACTATGCCAGACAGATAGTATATTGACCTTTGTTATGTATACAAATAACAAAAGTAAATCTGTAAATCTGGGGTTGGTCTAGCAATTTTTTTACTTAGTAGCCAAATCACTACTTTTTCATCACTTTCTTCTTGCCAAACAATTCAAATCAACCCTATTTTGTTTAGCGAATTTAAGTCAGTTTTAGCATTGGCAAAACTGACAAGTGTTTGCGTTACCCCAGTCTGTAAAGACATGTTTTCTTGAAATAACATTTAAGCCTCACTAATGCAACTTTATATGGCTTATGCCCAAGGGGATATTGCTTAACTCTCTCAGACAGATAAAAAACTTGAAGTAATTAAGAAAACAGAACACAATTCTCAACTCCCGTCTTTTGTTCCAATCAGGATAAAACCTAATTACTCTCAGACTTCTCAAAGGGCTTCGTTAAAGTTTCATGAGAAGGGTTTTGGCAGAAGTGCCCACCACAAGTACCGATCATAACGATATACAGTATATATGCTTATCAAACCCGAGTGGTACTGCATTATGATTTTACTGGCAATAACAGATAAGTAGATGATAAGCATTTTTTTTTAGATCACCTTGTGAAGGAACTGGACCTCTTGCTATATAACACAATTTTCTAAAAATGCTATGTTATACTGTTATATAGATAACTGAGCAAGCGACTGTTGGTACAGTCTTGAACAGAAATATCTCCTTCCTATATTGATAATCCATGGCATATGTACATACTGATTACTAACCAGGCTTCTCCATTGATCTTGTTGTAATCAACAGCAATTGATCACAAACCTCATGGGCAAAATTTTTCTTCTCCAAAACCCAATAAACAGATTTCTTTATTCTCTCTATCAAAAAGAAGAAATTTTTGAGGTTCTAATGAATTTTAATCAAAATTTTATTTGCCAAACAGTGATGATGAAATTACCATAACAATTCAATATAAAATTCTTTATGTAAGAAATACCCTTACTTGTACTGAAATTTAAGTAAGAGTAAATGCATTTCAAGGCTTTACATGGCTAACCTAATTTAAGTCCAGCAATGCAGAAAGGGCAGATACCAATTTGCGTTCTGTTAAATTACATAAATTACATAAGATGACTTTCTACCTTATTTTTAGCTGGAAAGCAGTATAATATTCTATGATTTCCACTTCTGACCTCAGAAAACTAAGAAACAATGTACATACTACCTCTAGATGCATAAAACTCCTGTTGGAGTTTTTCTATCCAATTTCAGGTTATTTCCCAAACAGTGGTTTAAGTGAGGAAGATCAAAAGATAATTTGCTTACTTCAAAAGAGAGGATTTATAAATGCTGTAATGTGTTTAAGTAATGTGAAATAGCCTAGGGCTGCATCTCTAAGTAAAAATTGCAAAAAAGAGATAGCATGCGCCAGGCACATGCTGCTTATAGGATGGGTTCTTAGGCATTGCGCAATCCCAAGATTTCAGCTTCTTCCAGCAAAGGGAATATATATCAATCTCTTTAGAATTGCAACCTTCTCATCTGCCATATGACTTTAAAAACCTGAAAATTATATCTTATCCTATTCTACAATTTAACAGATGTTCCAACTGATATTTTGATCACTTTCCTAAAATAAGGTCACAGCATTTTATGTTACCTGGGGAGGCTGCAATCTTTAAAACAGATAAATTACAGAGGAATTTCAAATGCACTACACATAAAACACATTAAATTTGCCATCTTAATATTAAAAAGCAATGGTAGTAACAGTTATATAAATAAGTGCTATAGTTAAACAAACATTCCAGACATTAATGAAGCATGATCTCAACGACCTTGACGACAAAATTTGAATGATATCCGCCATCGACTGAGTGATAATGCATGCAGTGGGTTTGTTTGCTTAACAAACTTGCACCACCGTTGCATATATGTAAGACAGAATTTGGAAATACCTATCAGTTAGACTTATTACATACTTAATTTTGAGTTAATGTATAGAAGATATCCTTGATATATCAATTTAAATTATTATTTTAAGACATCTTACCTGCTGCTGCGCCTGCAACTTCTTCGACGCCATCTTGATAGGAGGGCTTTCGCAAGTTTAGCCGCTTTACCACGTGACCTGCCAATCAAATTGTTCACCTTTGTCCCAGATATTCGTACAGCGTCAAATGTCACTTAATTGTAATTTCTGACTATATCTGGTGTCAGGAAAGTGTAATTTTTGGGCTTTTGTTGAAAAAGTTCTGTAGATGCATTACTCCGTTCATGCAATAAAGTAGAAAAAGCGTGTGAATTTAAATTCCATTACTAGGTCAAATAACGGTCAAAGTTCATTGCTAATCTCGTCCTTTCTCGTATTGTAAAGATGGCTTCTAAAGAAAACGTGACTGAGGGATGGGAGAAGTGGAAAATTGCACTTGCAGTAGGCGCTCCTATTGCCCTTGGTCTTGCAGGATTGTGGTACTATAACAGAGTCAAATCGAGTAATCTGGAGACTAAAAAGAAAGATATTGAATCAGGAGAAAAGAAAGAAGAGCAACCGGAGGCGAAGGCAGCAGAGCCACAGGTCTGATTGCAAAGCATTTGCACTCATACAGCGATTAAAAGCCCCACTATAAACTGGAAATTGTTTCAGCATGAATGTTATTTAGTGATTTCTAATTTATATTAATTTGATGAAATTGATATTGGTATGCCGTAATAAACACCAATGTTATTAGTGAGTGACTGACTGAGTTGATAAAATTTTCGTCTAGTTGTATACACCGGTTGTACTTGACTTTAGTAAATGAAATTTAGCAAAGAGAAATTAAGTGCCACATGTATTATTGGCTACGGAAAATGTTTACTAGCTAACTGTTTTTGCCTAAGTTGTCATTAATCCACCTCTCTTTTTTTTAAATATATTTTTTCTTAAATTATCTAGTCATGGGACTAGCATTTGCTGCCTTTGTAAGATTTTAAATACATCTTGAACTTTAATTCAAAGTTTCATATGGTGTTGCAGTCGAAACTCTAGCTGGTTGTCATTATACTGTTATGTGCACCAGTTATGAGCACAAATATTACATATCAGAGACGATAAATAGGAGTGCTACCTTGTGAAAATTAAAGCTTATGTAAAAAGTGCTGCCAGTCATCTACTGTTAGCAAGAGATATTTGTATAAATGCCCCATATTTCCTTGTAAATTATGGTATGAATCTCTTTTAACATTTTTTAACACTTGTTTTCTTTTATAGACACCAGTAGAACAAGCCCAGGCTGCCAAAAACAAAGGAAACAAGTGGTTCAAAGGTGGAAAATATGACCAAGCAATCCAGTGTTATACAGAAGCTATCAAGTTAGTATACCTTGATGGGTTTTTGTAGATTTTCAAGGGCTTTGGCGATAAAAGACAAATAAATAAACACATAAATGGACTATATACTCCATTCTTTGTAAGAAGCTCTTCGATAATAATAATGAGCAAGTTCTTTAAGACTGCACCCCATATTCTTTTCATTAACATGTCTAATAAAGCAGAAGTTGGTATACTGTATACACATGTATATACGTGTAATTATGGACGTGAATTATTTTTTATATCCTAGAATATGTCCTCCTGAAAATAAACAGGATATTTCCACTTTCTACCAAAACAGAGCTGCAGCACATGAACAGTTGGTAAGTCTGCGATATGTATGTTTATGTATGTAGCCAAAAATTTATATCAAATCATATTTGTACCTTCCACAAATACATACAACAGAATTAAGTTTTAAAAAGTTAGAATGCATGCAAAATTACATAACAGTCAACACATGCACTCTCAAAAACGTGCACGTTCACTTAGTTTATGCAGTGGGACAAATTTTGAATTGGAAATTTAAGCATGGCTTTATAAAAGTCCATGAGACATAAGCGTAAAAAAAAAATTAAACTTTTCCCATATTAAATACTTTTATGTGTATGAATGTTCTACAAGCAGAGCTGCAATTGGTGTTATTGGGGAACTTTTGGAATATACTCTTTCTTTTTATTAGAAAAATTTCACAGAGGTGATAGCTGACTGCTCCAAGGCTCTAGAGTTCAATACCAGATACACCAAGGCAATGTTTAGGAGAGCTAAGGCATGTGAGCATATAGGGGATCTGCAGCAGTGCCTAGAAGGTAAATTATTATATATAAACAATTGGAATATTGTGTCTGTTTTACCTGAACTACTAAAATGTTCAGGTGTGCTATCTCAACTACTGCAATGTTTGTGACAGGTGACTCTACGAGAAGCCGTGAAATTTGCTGTTGGAGATTTTGGAACAAGAGGAGACGATGATATTTGTACTCATCTCTTTATTCTGTATTGAAGTAATTTGACTTGATGTAGACGGAGATAATTTCGGAGATTAGAGATAGCGTTGGACATAATGGTTCAAATAAGTTTGTGTCCTCTAAATGTACCATCTTAAAACTCCCCACTTACGCACTTGTCTACTGTACTGCAAAAATGTTTTCTACTCAAGTGTGCTTGGCTAAGTAGATGTGTAATTAACAGAAGGGGTGCAAGGTTGGCCTAAGAGAAGAGACTGTCTGTCCTTTACAATGTTGAAATATGTAATCTCAACTCTGGCAATGTTGGAACATGTCATCTCTCTTATCCCAACTTTTGCAAACAGATTTTTGTCAAATTTTAGCAGCTCCTAGTAAAGATATTATCATTTCCAGTTTCTTTCTTCTTTATTACATTGTCCTCGTATTGCTTGGCCTTTCTTTCTGAAGAGATAATGAATTACTGTTGGTTTATTAATCCTGTAAGTTTGGTTTTCTTGGTTTCTTCCAGATGTGACTGCTGTATGTATATTAGAAGGTTTTCAGAATCAGCAGAGTTTAATGATGGCAGATAGAGTATTAAAAGATTTGGGCAAATCCAAAGCTAAAGAAGCATACAAGGTATGGTTGCATTTTAGCTGCAACAAGTTTCTTTGTGAGATTTCAACTAACTCTTTAAATCATATTATACTGTCTGAGTGGGCTGTTTCAAAAGAATGATGGAAATATACTGAAAGTGGAAATTAAATTTTTTGTTTAACTTAGTTTGTGAAGAGTTTGTTAGATGAATTTTTTATTTATAGGCAAAAATTACTTCTTTCAGTAACTGAGTTTAGTATCAAAATTATTTTTCAGAATCGTAAAGAGACGACACCCTCACATAGTTTCCTTAGGACATATTTCTCTGCATTTGCTAATGATCCAATCATAAGTAACCTTAATGAGGTGAATGAAGAGAGCCCTGAAACCGTTGAGGCTGAAAGTGAGGCTGAGAAGTACCAGGATGAGTCACCAGAAAAAGAAATGAAGGACGGGCTTCCAGGGAAATCCAGGTCTCAAATCAGGTGGGTTGGAAGTCGGATTTCTTTGTTCAGCATAGCTTGAGCGTGTCAGACTTTGGTTGAAAATTTAGGACTCCTTTATAACTAAAGATAGCAGAAAAAATTAATTTTCGGACTCACTTATGATAAAAGAAAGTAGGAAGATTTAACTACTTATGAGTAAATATTGTGCTAGTTCAAATAATTGTGGAGAATTGAGCACATTTCGTGATCCACCTTCACCTATCAAAAATGCTAAATTTATGAAGTGTTTTGTCTACAAAATGCTGAATCCTTCCCTACTTTGTCTTCTAGTCCATTCCTGAAAGCCAAGAAACAGTTAGCCAAGAAAGAATATGATAATGTGATAGAGCTGTGCACCCAGGAGATCAGCAATTCCACATCCAAGTATTTATCTGAAGCCCTCCTGCTGCGGGCAACATTTTATCTGCTGGCTGGACGAGGGACAAAAGCCATTGATGATTTAAACCAGGTCATAGGCCTTGAGGATGTTGATAAAAAGGTAATGTTCTATACATGGGTATATGATTCTGTTCAGGTTTTCCTATATTTTTTTTAATTTCTTTGAAAAAAGAATGAGGAAATTGTCTATAATTGTGGACAAAGTGTTTACGTCCTTAATTAATATCCGTTTAATTAATTTCCACTTTCTACTGAAAATGTCCATATTTGGAAGTGTATAACCCATCGCCTAGCCAAACTGTAGAATTGTTCCTTTTGACGGTTAATAATTTTTTTCATGTGATTTGTTATTTCAGATAAAGTCTAATGCTCTGATCAAGAGGGGTAGTCTGAAACTTCAGCTAGGGGAGCAGACGGAGGCGCTGGATGACATGGCGACTGCGGTGAGGGTGGATCCTGAAAACTCGGACATATATCATCACAGAGGGCAGGTTAGTGTGGAGATAAAGGTTGCCCCGATTAATAAGAAAAAAATGATATTTAAGTGTTCTATTTATACCCTCCAGACCCCCATATGGAACTGTACACCTTTTCCAAAGCTATTTATGAAGTCCACTTTCATCTTGTCAAAGTCAGACTGTTTAAATTCATTTAAAAAATAATAATGCTTTATTCCTAAAATAGATTGAGACAGTTGTGGTTTTTACAAGCCCTCGTTAAGTTTTGATATTTTGTGATCTATTTCAGCTGAATCTTCTGTTAGATCGTATGGATGATGCACTTAGAGATTTTGACAAGTGTGTGGCCCTTAACCCAGAGTTTGCTGTTGCACATGCTCAGAAATGTTACGCAGGTATGTGCCAGGACCCCCTTTTTACTTCTTTTACCTCTTCCATCTGTAATCCTTGCATTTCCCAAGTTTTCAATTAAAGACATGCTCGGATTTGTGAAAATGTCAACCGGTGTAATTTAATATGCTGCCTTGTATTATGATATGATTTGTTTTATTGTAGAATACAGACATGCCTTTGACCAGCGTAGTCCCATGCAGCTGCAAAGCTCTGTCAGGTCATTTGAGGATCTCCTGAAGAGGTTTCCCGACTGCGCTGAAGCCTTTGCTTTATATGGCCAGGTCAGTATGAAAACGCCTCTCCTATAGGTATTGGGTTGCAGACAGAACATTTAGGTCTTGCATCTGCATAAGTCCCTTAGATTGAAGTAACTGTCAGTCAAAACCATTGGCCATTTTTTGAAAAAAATTTTAACAGGCTCAATATGATATGGGACACTACTTGGTCAAACTTATTTTTATGTTAACAGACCAGTATGCATGTATTTCTTCCCGGCCTGTCTCCCACTACCCATATGGACATGTTTATATGATGTACTAATGTCTTCAGAAAGTTATTAACTAGCAATGCATATATATATATCCACATTCAAGTAACAGTTCAATGCTGACATGTCTTTGTTGCCGTAAAAATACAATGATGTCTGTTGATACATCATTGTTGTAATGTTGATAATTGCAACAAAACCAGCGCTGCATATCGTGGTGTCTACATTCTGTTGTCCTTCCAGGCCCTGTGTGACCAGCAGCAATTTGACCAGGCAGATGACCAGTTCAAGAAAGCCATCAAAATAGAACCAGATAATGCAAATGTTTATGTACACAGAGGGTGAGTGACAGGTTCTTCTATATATACAAGTGTTTAGCTGAAGGATTCATTTATTACCATCTATAAAATTTTGAATTTTAAAAGTGAACATAGTTGGTAGGGAGAAATTCCAGATGTAACAAGGTCTGGTTGGATGGGTTTGGCCTAGTGAAGTTATCGCACAGCATCTGTCTGCTTGTTAGGAATATAACGTATTGTTATAAATTTGGATTTGATAAAACAATTGCATGATATAGAAATACAACGTGTCTCCATTTTTGAGGGGGAGGGGAGTTTTCAAATGCACAGAAACACTGTACAGGGCTATATATACTTAATATACCTGTGTTTATTTCAGGTTGCTAAGGTTACAATGGAAGCAGAATATGGAGGAAGCCTGTAGTATGATTAAAAAAGCCTTAGAGGTAGATGATAAGTGTGAGTTTGCATACGAAACACTGGGAACCATAGAAGTCCAGAGGTAGGTGTCCACACAGTATATTACAGTATACAGATTTGGAACAAAGACATTTGATCTAGTTTACTAATCATAAACAAGTTTAGGTTATTTAATCTAAAATGTTTATTTGTCATATATACATTCATGTGTTTGTTAGTATTTTTAGTAATTTTATCATTTGAGGTGTCATTAGGTATGCAAGTATTTTGTGTTTGAAGTTTGGTAATGCATGTTGTCCATTATTTTACAGGGGTAACCTTACAAATGCAATAGACCTGTTTAACAAGGCAATAAGCCTAGCAAAGACAGAAATGGAGATGGCTCACCTGTTTTCTCTATTGGATGCTGCAATGGCACAGTCAAAAGTAGCCCAAAACTTTGGAATTCAAGTGCCAACCATGGGACCCATGTAAAATTACAATTATAAAGTTGTATATTAGGATTTCAAGTCATGCTATGTGAAATATACTGCCAAAATGTAGTGAAATGCCAGGGATGGACTTGTGTATTTTTTTGTCAAACCAGTGTATTACTTTTGAGCTGCACTTTTGAGCTTATATTAAGTTCAGTCCTTCAAGACCAAGCATTTGTGGAATTTTGCTTCTCAGTTTGCCTGGACGAGTCTTCAAGATTTCATTATCTAAGTGTCACAGACTAATGTCCAGTCAAAGTAGCATTCTTAGCCCCAGAAGTGTGATACATACTGACAGCAAGTTGCAAAGAAGAGGAATTTAGAAATTCTCCATGGAAGTTGCTTTGTCATTTTCGTGTGTGTGATGTTTTTACCCAGATTTAGAAACAGATTCTCTCTTGAGAAACAAGTGATGATTATCAAATCATACCCATAATTGTAAATTTTTGTCGTTCATGTTATTTTGCATGAAAGACATACATATGAACAACATTAGAAGATGTGGATAGGATTATAGCTGAAGTTGAAGAAATGATAAAAGTTATGATCAGACACATTGACTTTTAGAAGAATTGTGATGTGAGTTGTTTTGGAGGAGACGGTGGGAAGACCTGCACCTCATTTCTTATCCTACAATTTTAAGAATTTTGATAAGAGTGGCACACTTGAGGTCTAGCCTCAAGTAACAGATGTGTGTACAAGAACACTGCCTCGAAACCATATCCTCTTTTCTTTTATTTTTTGTTAATTTTTTAAAAAGTTTTTGCAAACTGTTTGTTTTTTAAAGTAAAACTATGCACACTGTATTGAAATACAGCTGGTTTTATTTGGTTTTTGTTGTATTTTCTAATATTTCAGTTGCACATTTGCAAGGCTTTCTCCAGTTTAATCAATATTAAATACATGATCTTTTTACCAAATACTTCACATTGCGAATGACAAAAAGGTCTTGTATACATGATTATTATAATACGTAGCAAATTCAAACTGTACATCATTTTGCAATTTTTTAACATATTGATCACCTTGCTTGTTACTGGCATTTTATGTAATAGTAAAATTAAGGAGAAATCTTGTGATCATTTCAGAATTTTATTCATCCCAGTCACAATATATTATATTTACCCTTGGTATTGTATTTCAGTGATGTAAACATGCTTCCTTGCATTGGCATTGCACAAATGAGAAGCTGTATCATTGCAGTGATGTCACTGATCAGTGTTGGCGTTTTCTGTAGAGCATGTCCACTGTCCATTTTTCTGTTTGGCATATATTAAATTTAAATTATTAATATTTATTTTGAAAGACTGCTGTGAGAGATAAAAATACAAGCTATTTGATTGTGCTACTTTTCTTGCAATTTTGTTATCATAGCTCTAAAATATGAATGTCTTGGGTTCACATTTTAAGAACATTTCGCAGTAAAGAAATATCAATATTTAAATCCTTCTTTTTGTAAATGGATTTCATAATATTTAGAGTTTCTACCAATGACTTTGGTAACTCCAAAGAATCATTGAGGATATATTGGTGTGAGTGGGTTGTATGGTGTGCATTATGGAATGATGAAAAATAAGAGTGATGTACAAAATGATTTAATACATATTATTGTACTTCATTTTTTGTTTGATATCTACTTCATTTTCAGTAGCCAAGTAAACTAATATTAATACCTTTGGTAAAGGTAAGGGGATACTTTTTAGCTTGGTTTGTTATGCACAGCAGCATGGTTATGTGTATAAAATGATAAGTTTCAGGTTATAATAAAAATTCACATTTTTACCAATTTAACAGCAATTTAGCCTATACCCAGATTTGTGAGATTTTTTTTCTCTTCATCAGTTTAACAGCAGATTTAGGACATCCAGAAATGTTTATGTGCTTGATGTTACAGTTATTATTTATTTTTTTAAAAATAGATCCAGGTCAAAATAGAATGGTAGTATTTAGGATAAATTTCATATTTCCCAAAACTGGTTAGTTATGTGTATTATGCATTGCCTTTGACTTTACTGCACATAAATAAGAAATGGTTATTATGTACACAGTATCTTAATAAAGTATTGATTGAGACAACATAAAAATATAACTAAGGCTTTTATTGTACTTTTCTTTAAAACAAAAATGTGTAATTAGCTCAATTTGTAAATTTTCAAAGATAAATCGCTTAACAATCTGATGCAATGCACCAGTTACTGAAAAAAATCCCAAGATACTGTTCTAACCATCCCAAACAATGACAGAAAGACAACTATGAAGACACTAAACTGATGAATGACATTTATTATAATTAATAATCATATTTTCTTCATTATGCTACATAACATGGTAACAGTGATCTGCATTCAATTCTGAACCAAAATACGTCCTCAGCACTGAAAGAGTTTAGAAGCTAGTCATTCCATTCTACTTTCAGTTAGTGCACCAGTATCCAGCTGCCCCCTCCTCCTTCCTGTGTCTTCAAAAGTATTATTCCAGTTGAAATTCATTCAATTCCAATAACACTTTAGTTACATTTTTTAAAAATACATTCCGACTTTGGTAAATAAATATGTATGCCACTACTTTTCAAATCGCTCTGCAAAAGCATGACTCATTGATTTTTGATGTCACTCCAATTATTTACCAACTGACCAGTATAACACATCCCATAAGTTCTCACTTCATTGAGTTTTTCTTTACTTTCTGCACCTTTCTAGCAGATCCAGTTTGATTTTCCAACACCTCCTTTTTCCTCTTTTTCAAACCTCCACTTGACGCAGAAGTCAATTTCTGTACTGTCTTCTCAACTTCAGATGAAGTCAAAAGAGGCCTAGTTGCTTTAGTCTTCTTCGTTTTATTTTTAGAGACTGAGTTTTTAGTAGTATTACCTTTACCAGACAACTTGGTGGATTTTATTCCAGTGCTATCTGGAGTGGCAGTTCTTGATTTGGGGGTTTTAGGAGTTTTCCCTGGGGTGGCTCCAACTGCCGAAGAGCGCACAGTCTTAGGGGGTGTAATAAATGTGATCTCATCCTCACTGCTATCTTCTTCTAAAATATGTACAGAATCTTGGTGTGGGTTGATCCAACCAACCTTCTTTTTTTCTTTGTACTAAAGCAGAAACAAATAAACAACTTTACATATTTCAAGTGGTTCAGAATAAACAATTACAATATCCTGAATAAAGATGAAATCTGTAGGCATGTTTACTGAAAAGGTTAATCATAATTTTGGTTTAACAAAAAAAAAACACATCAGTTTTAAATATGCTGTATTTGTTTCCCTACAAAAATAAAATGTCCCAAATATCTCGTTGCTGAAATGAACTTTAGTATGGTTCTCATTTTGTCAACTGACTTTGGTCAACTGAATTAAAAAGGAAGAAAAATCTTCATCAAGCATTCATTAAATTGGTAAATAATGCTGAGATGTTTGTGTAGCACAATTTTAAGAAAGAAAATTGTTATCATTATTCATATTCCAAACTCACCAGTCCCTCAAAGCTATAGTCAATCCCCATTGCTGCTAACTTGGCAAGCTTTTTGTTGGTCCTTGTGTTAAGTTTTTTGATGGCACGCAATCTCTGCTTGGGAGTTGGCAGTTTGTTGTGGCGATCTCTGACTATGGCATGTGCCTTAGGGCGCTTGAACATTCTGCCACTGCCTACGAAGGTGTCTGGATGAACATCTTCCGAAGGACAAAATTTACCTGTTAACACATACTTGAGAAATGAGCAACCATGTAAAATACAACAAATGATAAATAAATATTATCATATTGTCAATCATTTAAAAATTCCATATTGTTTTCTATTAAACAAGTACTTTTCTCAAAACAAGTGAAAAAAATTTTGTCAATTTACAAAAATCTACACTTATTGAATTTCTAATTGCTGTCTGTGAATATGTATTAATGCACATAAAAAATTAATTCAATGTGATGCAAATTTTACTAGACAAATTAAATAAGTTTTTTTCAAAAGTGTACAGATAGTGCCATGTTTTATAATTTTATTTTTGAAAACAGCAAACAATTCTGATCACCATTAAGCTAATGTCCCCTATTTTCATGTGTGTAACTTGTAAAAACTGAAAAGCCTGAATTCATAGATTACAATTTTTCATTGCAATTAGGCCATATGATAAAAACTATCAGAATGAAGACTGAAAATCTTGAAATCAGGCATAATCCTAAAAACTGTTGCCCATGTACTTACATTTCAGTAGCCTGTGGAACATGAGATAGTTGTTCATGGAGTCGGCCACAATTTTAGCCACCTCTTCACTCTCAAACTCTATGAAGGCATAGCCTTTGGGTCTACCAGTCTACAAAAAAGAAAATCACAAAGTTAAAAACCTATTTCACAAAATGACACAGATCAAAAGCCAAACTTAGAGAAAACTGGAATTTGTCTTTGAAAACCATGCTGCAATTAATAAGCAATAATTGTCTATACATTGTCTCTGTAACACACAACTCCAATAGGATTTTACCCATGTTCAGTTGAGTTAATTGGCAAATGCTTCAACCTAAGACAAAAATGATTTTCCCTTCAATGTGCATGACTAAGTTATCAATTAACTGATCTCTTCACTGCCCAAATGCTGGCCCATGAAATAACAAGTCATTTGCAGGGGGAGTATAAATATCAAACTGACAACTAATACATCATATAACATTTGCTTCTCAAACCTTTTTGCTTCTGGATAGCTTGATCCTTTTAACTTTTCCAAACTGTGAGAAATATGACTTCATTTGGTGTTCAAAGAATCCTCTGGGTATGTGACCCACATATACCACGCCAGGCTGGGACAGCCCATGCTTAGTCTAGAGAAAAGACGCTGTATATAAGACTCAATAAAATAATATTTTTCATGAGCAAAAATGTTCATTAGCTTGGTTGTTGGATATACATGGAATTCTCAAACACAAGCCTCAATTTAAGCTTGTAAGCTAACGGTATGAAAAAAAATTGAGGCTTGCGTTTGAGAATTTCATGTATAATATTTTTCAGTTTGTGATACAACTTTTAATTTAAAAGTTTAATAGTATATTAATATATTAATATAGTATCGGGAAAACCAATCTAAGGAGTTAACAAAAAAAAAAAAAAAAAAAAAAGGACTGGCCCTCAGATTATATTTTTTTATTTTTGTTATTTTCTTATTCCTTATCACTGGACTTGATCTGTACCGGTTGTACTTGTAGCAGCAAGTGCGGAGACAAACGTGAAACACAGCAGTAGTAGTGCTACTACTCCTAGTACACGTTCAATGAACATTTGTATAAAATACGTGCAGATAAATTGAAGTAACGACACGCATGTTTCCCAAACTCACCTTAGCTTTGAGTTCTTTAACCTTTTCTTGAAACACTTTCTGTTGATCGGAATCTAAGGCTAAATCTTGTTGCACGTGTGCTGTTTCCTTCTTTTTTGGAGCCATGTTGACGTTGGACCATGTGAATAGAGGCTCATGGGTAATTTGAACAAATTTCGGCCTAAGATAAGAGTTACACTAAATGATACCGAGACTCTATATTTTTAATCTATTTAAACACAATGTACAGATTTAATCTGACCTGTAATAACAACCAATTTCAGGAGTGAAAAAAGTTAATCGATATACTCTCAAAGCTATTCTCGACCCTCCGTGTTGTCGATAGATGTCTCTCTTATCGCCTGGCAACAACAAACAAAATGGCGAAGATCGTGCTAGCAGGTAGGATTATTTTGACTTCAGAAATGACTGCACAATTAACTATTTAATGCAAATATTTTGTAGGTTTGTCATCAGAACGTTGATGAAAAAAACAGAATGACGGATTTCAATTGTTTTGGTTTCATAAACTGAACCTGGCAATGTCAAAAATTATTCACCGTTTCAACTTTCAGTTGCAATCAGAACGTTTTACATGAAAATAACAAATACATATTTGCAGTAATGTGCATTTGTGCTTTATGCTTCTTAATGCTACTTTGCATTGCATATTCCAAATAAATAGTAACAAATAAAATAATACGTAAATTTTAAGGTTTTTTATGTTTAAATTGGTTCCAGGTGCGGCGAACTGCCCATACTTTGCCAGGTGTGAACTGCTGGCAGATACGTTAGCAGATAATTTAGAGGATTTTAAATTACACAAGATCGTTGTTCAGCCAGACAAATGGCAGGTAGGCTGTGCAATGTTTTTATAGAATGGGTTGATATATTGATGTAAAAAATGCGAATGGTTGAAATATTAAATTCTTTAAAAAAAACAATCATATTACAGCTGTGTCTTTAAAATAACCTGTCACACGTAATAGTTCAGAGTTACTGTATTGTAAATGATACTCAGTGTAATGAAAGTCAGTGGTGGGAAAATAAGTTATGTTATGATAAATTAATGGTTGGCTGTTGAATTGAATTTCTTGCACCAATTGATTAACCATCCTTTTTTTATCTAGATCTCTCTCACACACAAAAATAATAAATAATAATAATAATAATGGTCTGCTATTTAATTTCTTCAGAGCAATAAGACTAATCACAATTTACACAATGTACACACCTTGATTTTCAGAATTGGTTGGAAAGTACCTGCAAAGAGCGGGGATTCATACATGGTTCCTCTCCACTGGTATGGCGTGAACTGGTGGACAGAGGTGGCAAGGGGGTGTTGATAGGTGGCGCTAATGACTTCCAGGAGTATGCTTATGGTGAGTGTTTTCCTGTAAAATCATAATGTGTCAAAGAAACAATAGAATAATTTATTTATTCATTTATTGTTATTTGTACAGTATAATATTTTGAGTGATTTCAACATCCTGTCTGTTCATTTTAAAAGTTAAAGCATCCCCAGTTTAATATTCTGTCTTTTCACTTTTGAAGGTTACTATGGCATAAAATCAGATTTTGTCAGTGATGACATGAAGAAAATAGGGGAAGAAAACTTGAAAGTCAAGATTGAAGTTGATAAAGAAGAAGAGGAATTTAGGTCAAGGTCACGTCCACTGAAAGTGTGCATCACCAATGCCAGCTGCGATGTCTGCTACCATATGATAAGTAGTATTGGCCAAGGTGATGTGTTTGGGAAGGGAACAGAGATTTCACTACATTTGCTTGACACTGCGGAGAATATGGAATATTTAGAAGGTGTGCAAATGGAAGCTATCGATTTGGCACATGGGCTGTTACGCAAAGTTTCAGTGATGACAAATCCCAGGGAAGCTTTCATGGACTGCTCAGCCATCATTTTCTTGGACGATATTGTAAAAAGTGATGAGGAAAGTAAAGATGACTGGTATAAAAGAAACGCTGACTGTTTTACAAACTATGGCCACGTGTTGGATGAGGTTGCCAAAAAGAACGCCCGTGTGTTGGTGGCGGGAGAGGGCCCTGTGAACTTCAACACATTCATTCTCCATCAACATATTACCCAGATACCACACCAGAATATCGTAGCGCTTTCCCGTATGGTTGAAAATCACGCGAAGGCCATCATTTCGGAACGGCTGAAAGTCAATTCTGCTGACGTGGTAGACATTATAGTATGGGGAAATGTAGGGGGGACAAGCTACGCTGATATGTCCCTTGCGCGGACCCATAATTATGATGGCGCCATCTGGGGGCCTCCTTTTTTCTCTCGATCTGCCGTTGAGCTTGTTCACGACAACAAGTGGCTGGAGAAGGAATTCCCAGAAGAACTTGCAGCTCGGGGGGAGATGGTTGGTAAGGCCTTGAGGAAAAAGCCGTCATTATCCAAGGCGGCTGCAGTGGTCAGCCAGCTTGCTCACTGGTGGAATGGGTCCCCCAGTGGTCAGATGTGGTCAATGGGAGTGGCCTCTGAAGGTAGGGCTGCCTTTCCTTTTTAAAGTATAATGTATTGTAATCTGACGTTTTCTTGATAGCTTAATTATTAGGAAAAAACTGATGACATTCATTTGGTGATTCTTTCTTACCAATCTGTAGTCTAGGTTTCATTCTTTGAAAAGAACATCTTTGCTGAGGGACCTGCTGTGACACACTATAATATTGCCTACACCACTAATATGACATTTCATTTTTGGGGGTTTGGCTGTCTCAAAGAGGAAATTTTATCCCAGACAACTGTGTCTCCTTCAAGACACTACCATAGGGCAAAATTATACAGTAGTTTCATATATGCATTATATCTGTGCATTTACAATGTCCCTTAGGGGAAATTCTTTTGTTTTTCAACATCCATATTTCCTAAAACCCACTAGTGTTATATTTAGCATTAGACTAGTCCACATTTTTGTTTCAGGTTGGTATGGTGTTCCAGAAGGTCTGGTGTTTTCCTTCCCTACTACCATGTCTCCCAAGGGTTACTGGAGTGTGATACAAGACATTGAACTCAGTGATGAAACCAAGGACAAAATACAAACAATAGTCAAGGTAAACGTTGCAATATTATAAAGATAACAAAGAGGTGAATATGGAAAAACATTTTAAGTATTGAAACTAGCTGTAAGTATATTTTCATTTTGAATATTAGAATTATATTTTCTATGTAAAATAAGCATTATATAATTTTCATGGGGTGGCAGCAGTTATGGCTAAGTAAGAAAAAAGTTCGTGAACTTTTTTACAAAAAAAATCACATTTGGCATTTAAGGGTATGCTTGGACAAAGGAACATACTTGTTATTACAGCACCATATATTTGCTCTCTGTTATTTGTCAAAAATAAGTGAAATAACATGATTTCCTCAAAATTGTATAAAAAAATAATCTGAATACTTCAGTGGCAAATTATATTTTATTTTACTTATTCAATCTACTGTTTCTACTTAATAGGAACTAATATCTGAAAAGGAAGTGATATACCCACCCCCCTATGTGCCACCCCCTACACCCCCCAGTGACCCCACCCCTTTGCCCCCCACCCCCCAGGTGGAAGAGAAGAAAGAGGAGGAGGTGAAAACTGAAGGGACTAAAACTGGGGACTCCAGCAAAGGTATGGCAAAATGATTAAAAAAAGAAACAGATTTTATGTTAGCTTCACCAATTTTTTTATTCGGTTCCAACTTTTAAACTGCAATACATATTTACTGTTGCTGTTCCTTGTGTAAATAAAATGTTCAAACAAAAGAAAAAAAAAAGATTATTAGAATGTCTATCCCTTAATTTTTGTAAAGGTAATTAAGGCAATGTTGTGCAATTATGTTTACAAAATGCATTCTCTGATAAAACTGTATAAATTATTATTATTATTATTTAGATACTTCAGAGAGTGACACAGGTACCACCAGTGCCACAGACGGAGAGGACAATAGCGTTGACCCAGCCACTGGGCTGGCTAATATTATGGAGGATAAAGTTGGTGAGGAGCGTGAAGCAGTGCACGACACTGCCAAAGATGAGGCTGCAGAAGAATAGATGGCAGTGCAGTATTTAGTGATGGTCCATGCTTAAAAAAATTATTTTTTAGTGTGATAAAAACATGGAACAGAGAATAAATATTACTTAAGATTTTAAAGTTTGGCTGATTCCATAAACTCAGCAACAGTTGCAAGAGAAAATACATGATAAAAATAATAAAACATTTCGAAACTGTAATGTATATGCCATGATTTATTATCAAAAATGGCTGAGTATATTTATCATAGTGTATTTATCCTAGTTTGCAGGTTGGCAGACTCCAAAGTATTTATGTACACGAATAATGATGGCATAATGGTATCATCGTTACAGCGTATACTTAATCAAAATACAAACGCATTTGATGAAAGTTATACGTTCGTTTGGTTCAAAGAAGACTTTGGTCTGTTAAAAAAGAAACATATAAATGAGTATCAGTATAATGTTCTGATTCTGTTTTTGTAAAATTTGTAAATAAATAATTATTAAATGGATTTTTGGTATTAGTTTTAAAAGTAAGCAAATAAAAAAATAAATAAATAATATGCATATTCTCAAAACCCAAACAAACACACACACACACACACACACACACACACACACACTCTCTCTCTCTCTCTCTCTCTCTCTTTCTCTCTCTACCACATGAAGAGTGGCTTTATTGTCTAAGACTGGGTTCCCATACTTAGATCGATCCATCTGGATTGACCTAACTCCCTGGGGGTTCAGGCTAAATTGCTATCATTTCAAGAGGGAGTCGAGCGCGCACGAAAGTTAATTACCCCCTTACAACTTTTAGTAGGCGTGACAGACATTTAAGCCGGTTAAGCTGACAGCAATTTAGTGAGACTCCCCAGGGAGATGGATCGATCCAAATATCTGTGGGAATGGTCCCTAAGCGATATTTCCCTACTTCGGCCACTTATTTTCACACGTACAAATCAAAATTACTGGGCACCTTTCAAAGGCAAAAATATTAACTTGGTACAAATCTGGGTTTCCTTACTTTCTGTGATTGGAAAATCAGTTAAAACTTAATCATTCTCTCCCTCAGTCACACATACATATTAGCATACATATTAACGCACGCTCTCTCTCTTTCTACTATATGGACTGAGTTTTCCTTGGTCAGCATAATGCCGTTATCACCGAATTTCATCCTACAGTAAAACACATGCAGAACGAACAGAAAGGAAATACGTTTTTAAACATCTCATTTAACACAAAACTGTTCCTCCTGTTTTTTTATCCTCATTTGCGTCGGTTCAATTTCTCACTCGTATGATCATCGGTTATTTTGTTATTGTTTCCAAGCAGTCCATGTGATCGTTAAAATTAATATTGACAAGATAGCAAGGATTGTTCCTTAATTAATAAGTGCTCTTCGTGGATGTTATCGCAGTTCACTTCTACTTAGACCACAGTCAAGTACATCACATGGGATTTAAACAGCTTTCTCGCTATCTTACGATCTAATAACAATCAATGTATATCTATACATATGTATTTCTATATTATATTATATTGAATATGTTATAGATTTGGTTATTACTCCAAGTTTGTCGCTTGGGCCACACGTTGCGATGATGGGTTATCTTATTTATTGCTATTATCTGTTGTTTGCAATTGCCTTCGTATTTCAAGGTATGTAAATATTTTTTCTAGAATCTTTTGTTGGTCGGTTCATTGTCTATATATTATATTCAAACTTTGTAAAATTCAGGACTAAAAGACGGCATATTTTTTAACTTTTAACATTTATAACCCCATGTCAAAGTGGAGACTTGTTAAGTCTTGTGCCGGAGTAAAGTTAAAGAAAAAATGGTTTTAACTCGCAATAGTTAAGTGGAATTTTTAAAAATCTTTTGAGACCAAGAGAGTCAAAGCCAACGCGGACCTGTTTCTTAACTGCCCAATTTTCTAATTACCACATATATATATATACAGACCTGAAACTCAGGGTATAGGTCAAATAGAATTAGTTAGGATTTTTTAAAGTAAACACTGAGAGCGCGCATATGCAAATTAGAGCCGAAACCGTGTGCTGTGAATCTCTTTTGAATAATTTTACCCGGCAAGTCTAATTAAATTACAATGGCACATATGAAAAATTTTCTAGAACTCTTATTTTTACTCATGGGTCCCCTAATCTAGAATGTAATTAAATCCGTCATCGAGAAATATATTTTTGTCCACATCAGAGAATATTTAAGACAGCAGTAGTAAGTAACTAGGGTATCTAACCAGACCCGAGTGGGTCTACATTCAAAACTATTTTAGCTAACTATCTTTCCGTGCGAGTTAATTCATTATTCGCCTTCCTTAAAATTGTCCATCAGAATACACAATCTCGATAAGGTATTATGCCTTGCCCTGTTCGCTGATAGGACGCCTTGCACATAGAATAACGCGACAATACTATACAAATATTGACTTTGGGGGAAGTCATCTCAGGGATTTATTAACCCGTAGTTAGGATATTTTTATGTGATGTCCAGTTGTAGAGCGGTTATAAAGTGAACTTATACACACAAAAAGGTTTTCGATTATGACTTACTTGTTTAAACGTTGCTGAGGTCTTGTTAGGTTATCAGACTATTGATAAACCTTATAGATTTGAATTAATCCTATTTAGATATTTGAACAACTTCCGACGTTTTATGCCCAAATATATTTATTTATCTACGTAAATAACAAATTGTTATTCTGTCCACTCGTTTCCAGCAACAAATATTTAGTATTGATTTAGTTTCAATGATTTTTCAGTTCAAATGTACATCTCAATAAATAAGGCACAGTAGTTTAAGGTAACATTTACAATGGTGTTATCAATGAACAATAGGTGACTAGGCAGCTTATATTAGACTAGATATCAATATTAACCTCATCCTTCATACAACTTTAATAGAACGCTCTTATCTCAAGTTTATACCCGAACAAGGGAATGGCGATAAGACGAAGATATAAATTCGTATGTGATGTGCATGTCCGTAGATACATTGATTGACTTCGGAGCTACAGCGTTCAAGGCTGATTGGACATTTAATATTTCTCAGCATTTACCTGTTTTATCGGAATTTTATACTGAAGGCCCCTGTTGGATAATCGGATACCACCCTCCCCCCCCCCCCCCCCCCCCCCCCCCCCAATTCATTAAGGCCCGCTGAAAAAATCTCATGTAATTCATGTGTGAAGTTCCTTTGTAGTGGTTTAAAACAATTTCTTATAGTCTGGGAAGGGGGGAGGGCAGATTGGACCTTTTCATAGTATGAGATAGTAATCTTTAAGTTATATAAATTAAGTAATATATTAACCGTTTATCAGTGTTAATTAGCTGGACCTTTCAATTACCTGATATGAGGACAATGCTGTGGTGGCCCTAACCGACTGTACTGAGTTGAGATATTTATCTCAGTGCCATTCAGTAATATTTCTCGCCTTGCTACGTATTTCCCCGTAAACCCGCAACGCTTTGTGCTACTTACAATTTCTGCTCAGGAACAAAAACGAGAAAGATGTTCACTTTCTCTACCTCATTTTTTTATTCGGATTTTTATTCGATGCCAAATTAGAAATAAAAGACTCAAGTCACGAGGAGGGAAAACAGATTTGCCTTTCAAAAAAAAAAAATAAAATAATAAAATAAAATAAAATAGAAATACAAAATAATTTATTCGCCTTTGATGTAGGAAAATTTGCATATAGCGGTAATGTTGGGACTCCGTCCGACCACGGGTTGAGACTAGCAGTGGGTAATGCATCATCAACGACTACACCCATGGCGCTGGAATGCCCGAAGGTTTACGGATGGAAAGAAGTTGGAGATTTCTGTTACAAGGTTGGTGTGTGCGAAAAAGGGACTAATTTTATAAAATTTAAAAGTGTGCTAAAATTTTGATAAATTTCTCCAGGCTATAAAATACTGTTTGACTTGGTATGTTATTCTTGATCATTTAGATTTGTTTTATAGAGCGGACTAAAACAAGGACGAACAAGACAATTTGAACGGTTTTACTTTTTAATGTATTATAGCGGGAACGTATGTACGGTGACAACAAACTAACATGGTTCGAGGCTCGAGACTTCTGCCGGGCGATAGGGGGCGATCTTGCCAGCTTTCACAGCATTGAACAGTTTGGAAACGGCACTGACGTCACATCGTATACGTAAGGGAGCAAGCACACGACTTGTGGCTTAATTTTTTAACTTTTGGCCCATATTCACTTACTTAATCGTGCTGTATCAGATAGACTTATATTCAACAAGTGTTTACTCCTATACATTGTAAAGATTTTGTTGAAAGGTGACAACCGTAGTGTTTTGCAAACAATCTAGACCTTTTCCTATCAGATGAAAAGTTTCGAAGTATCATTGTATCAATATATGCTTTTAATACTGACTCTTAAATTGGATTCAAGTTTTTAAAGCTACTTCCCAAGTTACTTGCTCAATTTTTTCTTCACCTTCAAAATATGTTATGCACTCAAATATTGGGTATCACTCAGTGTAATTGCTTTGGTTGGCTAATATATCGAATCTCCAATCATCTTTCAGAAATAGCTACGACTTATATTGGATCGGATTGTCGATGCCAGACCAAAGTGGTCGCTATGCTTGGTCGGACAATTCGATAGTGGACTTTACTAACTGGGGAAAAGGGGAACCAAATGACGTCAACGGGCAGGAAAAGTGCGTTTTATTTAACCGCCACGGCGGAAAGTGGAATGACGCCAATTGCTACTCAAGGAGAAGCGTTTTGTGTCAACTGAAGAAAGGTAGGCTCCAACTGAAAGGAAAGGTTTACTTTCATCGTTGTACTTCAATGTAAAATTTTACTTTGGTCTCGTGATAAATCCCTCTCTCTTAAAAGATTTTTTAACAAAAAGATGCCCGTTGCCCCATCAACATTTCAATTTTTTATTTCTAGGCACAGCTTGTTGGGTATCTAGAAAACTTAAAATCGTCCTACGTGAGACCTGGGCACCCTTAATAAGCACCTTTCGTTGTTCAGTAGCATTTTCTCATCTCATTTATTATGTAATTGTTTCAGGCGATCCCTTGTTGTCAACTGCACGCACAGTGTCACCTACACCAAGTAAGTTACATGTCATATCAATGCTTTGGCATTTTACCGTGCATTGTCTGTAGAAGTTATTGCCAAACAGGCCAGTCGCATACTATGGACATGTTGGAACTATATTTAATTCACTTGGTCCTATTGATATCTGATAGCATCATAAAAGATGTTGTTTTCGCAAAAGATGATGGATTTGCGATTTCCATATGCATCTAATACTCTACTGTTGAAAAAACTGAAATAACTTAAATAAGCGGTCTTGCTTTTGGCAAGGCAATCAAATGGAAACTAACAGGAGATTCTTTTGACAAATTGGGTCCCTTTGTGTTAACGCATAAGATGTACGATATTTTTTTCATTTTTGAACTGCAGTACGTATCGCTAGGATCTGTTGTTTTAAGTTACGAGCTGTTGTTTTAAATTAAAAGCCCGCGTTTTACTATAATGACCGGGTGTTTTTAGATCCGTTGAGATTTTCTTATGATCCGGTGCTCCCACCATAAAGATCCGGTATATGTGTATATGATTTTCATTATAAGTGTTTATCGTTTAGATCCACACTGTGATCCAACCTGGCACTCCTATGGAGAGTACTGCTATTTCCTCAGCCCCAAATACGGCGTGGATGCCACGAAGTCTTGGTACGAGGCCAGAGAGTACTGTATGCAGAACGCGGGGGACCTGGTCAGCATACATAACACTAATGAGAGCAACTTTTTAGTGCAGCAGGTTTGGTGATTTTCTTTTCCTTTTAAATCTTTGAATTCTTTCTGTGTTTTTTTCCTATCCATTCCCTGTTCCTATCAGAATTCGTGGTTGGAAAGAACTTCTGTTCATTTAGTAAAATTAATGACGTCATTAAAATGTGCCCGTTGAAGAGTATCTATGTACTGGTTTTATAAGGGTATGGGATACTTTACTTTAACATATTCGGTAAAACCAAGATTCGTATTTTTTAATTTATTGCTTTCAAATTTGCATCATACTTTTCTTTTCCTCGTTTTTTCTTGAAAAAAGAGTGGGGAATTGGCTGTAGGATAAACAACTATACGCCATTTGAATACTATTTTCTTGCTACATATAAACCATTTCTATTATACCTCTATTCAGATTGGAAAGACCAGTGTCTACAAATACTGGATAGGCTTAAACGAACTGGACTTGGAAAGCTACAAGTAAGATTCATATTTCAATGCGCATTCGTAAATCAGATGTCTGTCTTTTTATTTATTTATAAACCACCAAATCTGACTTACAATATTCTTATGTATAACATACACGGTTGCTTCATCAATTTTTATTCCATTTGCATGTTTGTATGCATAACTATGTTAAGCCTTCAAACATAGATTTTATCAACTTGAATAAAAACGTACAATGTATTGTTATTGTATTTTACAGATAGGTTATTATTTTTCCTTTCCGTAAGTATAATAATGTAAAATTTATAATTTGCATGGCGTTCAATTCTGATTGATCACGGACGCCCAAAACAATTCATGCCTTTGACTTTAATTTAATTTTATTATTTAATACAGTAAACGACCAGCTATTTTATGAAATATTAATGAATCTTTCCTCAGATGGTCAGATGGAACTGTCACTGATTTCATAGCATGGGGACCTGATGAACCCAACGACTACAACGGAGGCCAGAAATGTGTCGACATCGTCACTGACTCAGGTACACGCTGGTCTTGATTTCCAGGAATTTTTATTTAACTCGTTTTTTATTTAGAAGAGACTTCTTTTTTGTTGAGCCACCTTCCACTTCACAAATTTTTTATCCTTAAATCTTCATCCTCGAATCCTCATTAATCTGTTTTGATAAGTACACCTAAAAACAAATCGAGGTGATTTCTGCTTTTGAAAAATGTAATGACTACGCATAAAATGTATATATCACACACAGTAGTATAGTACCTACAGTAGATAGCCCTTGTTTGTCGACAAAGAGACATAAGTCAATTTTGGTAGTCGAACTTTTGGCGAACGCTGTAAAAAGACAGCGAGGTGACTTCCATATACGAGTAAATTGCGCATCCTGACCGACAATCAATAATCCTTAGGCATTTTACAAGTCTAGCTTTGGAGCTGGCAAATTACCTTAATTCAACGTTGGGCAATGTTCAAATTATATTCTGTGAAAGCTACTAACATTTATGAATACAGGACACTGGAATGACGATAACTGTGGCGAAAGGGTAAATTTCATCTGCAAAAAGCATCGGGACAGCAGGACAACGGTGACTCCATCCCCTACACCGACCATTCAAGGCGGATGTCCACCCGGATTCCAGGGAGTAGGTCAGTATACAGTACATATACTTCACGTTGCCGTTGGTTTAGCTAGTTGTGGAAGATGTGCGCTGACGTTTAGAGTGTTATTACCCGGTAAGAATGCTACCATATAGATGTATAGTTTCTACCGTATGACCTTGCATTGAAATAACTCGAACACATTGGAATACTTGGCATCGTCAGGTGGATCATACATATCAAACAAGGTTGAGAAGAGCATATACTTTCTGTCCTCCCCACCAGAGTTGTGCGAGTCTATGGCATTTGTCAGTTAATCATGAATGTAATACATTCTTGGTAAAGTGTTTATAAAACTTAGACCACGGTGGAAGTGAAGAACAAAAGACTCAGACGTGGTGTAACTCGCATAACCGCACGTCTCGCATGAATGCGTTATAACCCTCTGATGGACCCGTGGTCTAAATAAGATACATCCCTCGTCAGCGAGGGTTATGTGACATCCACTCGTGCTACGCACTCGTGTATGCCACATAACCCTCGCTGACTCGGGGTCTATCTATTACAAACCTGTGCTCGTCTCGGCTTGTGCTTTTACCCCTTTATGGGAAGGCGCAATGGCTGAAAATTAGATAGCCTAATTAAGAGACTTGTTTCCCATGTGTTCATGAGCACAAAAACGTGCTCAGATGAGACATGATGTTGGCCCACGACTTCAAACCAAGTGCTAAGCCCATAAAGAAAGTATTGTCGCAGTTAGGTGATAGATACAATACGAGTCGCCGAGCTGTAAGTGAAATATTACGAGTGTATTGGCGAGCCGCAGGCGAGACAATACACGAGTAATTTTCACGTACAGCTCGGCGACGAGTGTTGTATCTGGCTTAAACCACGGCCTCTGATTGGCTACTACACTAGTAGTGTAAGAGACCGTGGAACGCACTCGTACATGACGTGCTTGTATGTCGAATACAGCACGGCCGAGTCTTTTGTTCTACGCGCTAGCCGTGGTTTAAGTAATAGATAGACCCCGAGTCAGCGAGGGTTATGTGGCATACACGAGTGCGAAGCACGAGTGGATGTCACATAACCCTCGCTGACGAGGGATCTATCTTATTTAGACCACGGGTCCATTAGCGGGTTATAACGCATTCATGCGAGACGTGCGGTTATGCGAGTTACACCACGTCTGAATCTTTTGTTCTTCACTTCCACCGTGGTCTAAACAAAAATGGAATGAAACATCACTGATACATATTTCGAATGTATATAAAGCATTGGTTGTTGTTTGTTAAAAAGACATCATCTTCTTTCATTATTCTCTAGGAAACAGATGTTATAAAGCATTTGGTGATAGATCAGATCCAAGAAGCTTGAAGAATTGGACAGAAGCAGTTGATGAGTGTTCTGCGCTGAACAAAAAGTACACACTTGCCAGTATTACCAACCATATCGAAGAAGGTATATTCATTTCAATATAAACCATGTGGTAGAGGGCATTAGGTAACTTCATTTCATGATAAATTTACCGGTTGAAGAATTGGATCGAGTTGTTTATCTTCTGTGAATAATAATGACACGACATCTAAGATTTCCCCAACCATTTACAATGGTACAGTTAACAAATTTTCCCCTTCGAATGAGAAAAATGGCATACACTTTAGGAAACGCGTGTACTTTTTGGCTAAGTAACAAACGTGTTAGGGTTATAATATCACTACCCCGTAACTTTAAAAAAAACTTTCAAAAGCACTTGGCCAAACCAACGAGAAGGACACGTTTACGGAGAGCGAACAGATTAAAATAGGAATTTCCTCACATGCCGTTTTCTTAATTACAGCATTTGTGACGACACTCATGAAGGGGAAAACTGTCAACTTTTGGATCGGTCTCAACAAAATCTTACGGCATTTTCAGTGGGTGGACAACTCGCACGTGGACTTCGTATCTTGGGACCACGGGGAACCAAATGGAGCCTCTAGGGGAGACGATAAGGTAAATCTTCCATGTCGCTATAATATAATATAATATAATATAATATAATATAATATAATATATCAGGTGTATATAGGCAAGTGAAGCCTAGGTCCTGATGATCTCATAAGACGAACAAGTACACTGCGTTTGCATGTAAAATCCAATAGCTACCTTACATATGCATTTTCACAGCAAGTGAAAGCACATACGCGCCTTCATTATTTGCAAGTAAGGTAATATGGTTTGTGTTATAATATAAATTACGTCGTTTAGATTAGACAAGGATAACATGAGATTACAAAACATACTTACTCTTAAACCAAAACTTCAAATGACAGACCCCAAGTCAGACATGAAAACCGTCTGCTAAATTTTTTCGTTTATTGCCGTGGTATAACCCGAGACCCGGACAAATTAGCCTCATGCTGAACTGTTTGCCATGTTGTCCTTCTTCTGTAGACTGGCAATTCCATTTTTTTTCCTGTTCTCTCCAGGCGGACTGCACCAGCGTTGTTTCAAGTGGAACAGGTGCTGGGAGATGGCGCGATGAGAAATGCAAGCTACGAATGGGTTACATCTGCCAGACTTGGAGAGGTATATGTACCTGCACTTCTGGTTGTGGTATTACCAGCCCGCTCATATATGATAAAATCGCACATAGACAAAAACCTGGGCAGAAACTCAGGTCTAGTCCATTTAAGTAATTATGAACTGAAAGTAGCATTTGCCGTTACCTTGAATTTATCGACTTTGGGATATCCGCGTTTGCTTTACAGATGGATGGTGCGTAGTCAACTGATATAAAACTCTTGCAAAATGTTTAATGGCGACTCATTGAAAACAAACTTACACGGTTTCATATTTAAATTTATCGGGGTCATTTAAATAAGTTAAAATAAAGAATTAAATTACAAAGATTGTTATGCAGAACAAACACAGTCGATTTTTTTGCCATACAATATCAGACGCAATACAATTGTCCCTTTTGAAACACTTTTCATATATTCTTCAATCTCAGATTCGTCATTCCCCACCCAAACTCCGACACAAACAACTTCCTCGTGCCCCAGTGGCTATGAATCGTTCAGAGACGCCTGCTACCAGATAACTACGGTTTCCACGTGGGAAGAAGCAAAACAGTATTGTGAGAGACAGCAAGACACGCTGGTGTCGATACTTGATAGTTTTGAACAGGCTTTTGTTACACTCAAAGCTCACAGGGAAACACCTTGGCCGCTATGGCTTGGGCTGTACAGAAAACAGGTAAGATGATTTTTTTTTAAATGCTAACACATTTTTGATTGGGTGTTTTACTTCACCTCTCATCCTTATATTTTCTCAATACCATTCGGTCGCCATCGACGGTCCAGAGAAATATTCAAATACTCGTATGTTTTTACTTAACCATCTCTCTGTTAAAAGCAATTAATATGTGGGCTAAGTACACAAAGTGGAATGTCTTCAGTAATATGGTATCTATATTAATAATACTTGCTTAAATTTTAATTTTGATTTAAAATAGATCTATTGGTACTGAAATGCATTTATGCAATTATAATACAATGGTATATAAAGAAACATAGAATACTTCCCTGTATTTTCTTTTAAACTGAAAAACAAATACTGATGTTGTCACCTCTACTATATTTTTCATTATTTCAAATACCTAGCTTACATATAAATGGGTAGACGGTTGGCCCGTGGATTTTGCCCTATGGGCGCGTGGGGAACCCTTACGAGCAGGCACGGAGGGGTGTGTCGCCCTCTTGCCGAACGGCCGCTGGTATGATTTTACATGCAATACTACATTCAGAGGAATGTGCAAGAAAACATCAGGTAGGATGTCGTCTTTGAAGCATTTGTTTTATTGAAGACAAACTTCAAAGAACTTTTTATGAAAGGCAAAGGAATTTCTCTACAAGTTCTTCCTGGTTATGATGATGTTTATTGCTCGGTTATTAGGATTCATAAATATATAATTTAATTAATCTTAAAAATTGTTCCAAGGCAGAGAGTGGAAAATTTCCCTAAAAGACATATTCCGACAAAAGCCAGTCAGTCTGAAAGAGTTGAAAATATCATTTGGAAAATGCAATTAAGGTCCTACGCTGTTTTCAGCCATACCGCCTACCACGATAGCCGATCCCCCAGGAAAGTGCCCGGATGAGACATCATGGTTCCCGTTTGGTTCCAACTGCTACCTCTTAAAGGAAGCTTATGTCAGTTGGCCAGACGCAAACTTTGAATGCTACAAGAGAGGTATCTTAACATTTTATTTTAAATACATGTATATTGAAATCATAATATATTTTATATCTTACTCACTTTGTGACTTTTCTGTTAGATGATTAATGTATAGTCGATTTTTTCACAATATATATATGTACGGTATTAGAGAGCTCAAATATGCGGAGCATTTATACACAATTTCAAAAATAAATAAATAAATGAACCCGAGTCATGTCTAAACGTCAACTCTGGCTTTCGCGGACATACCCATACTGTATGTTCGATCGTCAGGAGGTGTTTAATCAAATAGTCGTTTATATATATAAGATTTTATCATTAATTCACTAGGGGCTACTCTGGCATCTATCACCAGCCAAGAGGAGAACGACTTCCTTGTGAAGACACTACGGCAAGAACGCATACAAGAAAGAAACTTGTGGATTGGTTTGGTGCGGAAATTAGGAGGTAAACAGCTGTGGGGATGTGATAAAGTTTAATGTCGTTTCTCACATTTAAGACGCGTTTCGACCGGAATTAAGGCTGTTTCAACAAAAGCCTACCAGAACAACAGGGAAGTGCATCGCACCTTGGAGGGGAAGACATGTTAAAAAAATCCCTAGTTAACGAGTGCCGTTAGTGGACCGACTTTCGACGTAAAATGATTCTTGTCTTAACAGCCCATTTCCTTGGAATTCCAGATTCTTTTGGCTGGTATGATAACACCGTTGTGAACTACATGAACTGGGACTCCGATGAACCGGCCATGGAGAATTACAAGGAGTGCACTTCGTTTCACCCTGGGAACGGGGGTTGGTCTACCTCAAGGTGTTCTTATATCAAAGGGTATATATGTAAAGTGGCCAAAGGTGGGTGCATTTGTTTTTTCTTTTTCTTTACTTTTTCTTTACATTTTATATATGTCGGTGTGCTAGAATATTTCAACATTACTAACAGACAGCATACGGTAGTTTTTGTTGCACAAATCGGACCCAATAGACGGTACTTTTTATCAGATATCTTTGACACGAATAATTTATTTATCAAAAATCCGATTGTTGAAATGCGCTTCGTAACTTAACATTTGTTTAATGTACAAAAATGATAAATAAAAATGTCGATGTTCTATGCAAACCTCAGGCAAAAGAGAGTGTGATTAGCTACGCCGTTGCAACTCGTCTTGCACACAACTCCTTGATATAGGTAACAAAAAGCGTGAAATTTTCCGTCTATTTGAGCGCATATTTCAATACTTGTCATCAGAACTCTAGAAAGTCCGAACAACAATGAACTGACAGTGATGGTGCAAAATATATCGTTTTAGAAAAATACAGGACCGTTTTCCCTTCTCCAGTAAACAATGATATAATGATATATATTACAATAATTTTAGCGCCTTACACCACAACGGCCGCACCTCCGACATTGTGGCCTCGACTAATGTCATCAACAACAGCAAGTTCTACAACATCTACGGCAGCACGTTCTACACGGTCTAAGGGCAGAGGAACCCCACGCCCTATACCAATTAGAGGGTCAGATGCTAGCGATCAAACTTCAGGTATAGTTCCACCTTGATTATTTAATGCGCTAAGGTGCACATGGTTCCAAAGACTTACTTAAATGGTGGTCCAGAGACGTCCATAATATTAGTAATAAGACGATGAAGATTAGAAGAAGATGAAAGAAAATAAATGAAAAAAAAAAGAAGAAGAAGAGAAAAGAAAATAGCTCATTTTGGGTCAAATGAAAACGCTCCATTAATTTCTTATTTTATTCTTAGCAACACATATTTTTAAGACCATTTGAATAATACCAGTGTTGTCTCATCCTTTCTTTATAGATAATGGACTGATAGCCGGGTATATTGGAGGGTTGGTCGTCATGGGACTCATAATTGGAATTCTAATCGGCCTCATTGGAGTACTGGCATACATGCAACGTCGGGGCACCACTGAGGCCATGATATTCTTCAAACCTAAGGAGGACACTGTTTGTCTGGGCGACCCAGAAGACGCAAACAAGGAACAGAGTGTGTAGACAGAAACAAGATTCATCTTTACTTTTTGTGATACTATATATTTATTGTTGTATAATATGCTCGTGCAATGCATGTATATTTGACTATTGTCTTCCATGTACCAGGTGTTTCGGTCATTTCTTCACGTTTATGTACAGTAATTTGCCTGAAAAAAAGTATCTATGGTACACAGAATACAGTTCAGTTGCATATGATCAAAGATTTTATTTTCAAATTCGCATCTTCATACCATTATCTGACTGAAAGCAGTTCAGATCCCTGATGGTTAGTATGTATATATTAAATGTAATAAGGGCCGTTAGTTTTATATTTGTATCCATCTTGACGTCAGTAACGTAATAGTATGCTTCTGTTCATAATTAGTCTAGTAATGTCTCAAAAAAAAAAAAAAAAAAAAAGCATTAAGTTTGAAAATCACCGCTTATATATATATATATATATATATATATATATATATATATATCATGATTACAACTAAATTGGTATTAATTCTATAAATATGCTTTAGCCACAATTGGGGCAAACAGATGAATCGGAATGCGGAAAACTTAATTGTTATAATGCCCCGTTTATGTTGCATTTCTCTGTGAGCACTACGCTGTGTTTCTATGCCCAACGTTATAATATACCCCTGTAGTTATGCACAGAATAAGCCACAAGAAACTGTTTGGAACAGGCGATGCAGCACCTTTAAAAACGATGAAAAATATATTTATGTATGAATTGTTTTGTCGCTGTTTTTTTATTATTTCAAGATGGAGATGCTGTTAAAAGTAATCCAATTATGAAAAGTGAAATGAATAAACTTTTATGTGGACATATCTCAGTTGCTAGTTCTGCTTTCTGTATGGAGACGTGTTTTAGATATTGATTGCTATATTATTGTTAAATGCTTCATTGCTGCATATAATAATTGACAAAAAATTTTCAAATTAAATAAACGTGTGTTATATCTTATTATACCTCCTGATTTCGCCTGAGAGGACTTCTCATGAGTTGTGGCGGGAGTTATCGAAGGTTTTCCACTGGCATGGGAAGTTCCCGGAATATCTGGAAACATAGCGTTACTATTATAAACGTAATCTCTCAATGGTCTTAAGTTGGACATAAGAGATTTTATTCTTAAATAAGGTTTGACCATGTATTAAAGCCATTACAAATATCTACCCCGTAGCTGTGCACAGTAAATGAAGCCATCCGAGCGTGGTATTTTACCCTGACTTGTGATTTGTGTGGTAAAATTTAATTAACAGTAGCCAGACTTACTAGCGGGAGCTTTACATATGAACCCGTTTCTGTCCGTACAACTCGTAGCTCTCCACTGCCCACTTTCTATCAGGAAAACTGCGCAGGCTTGCTCTCCATCTTTGTGTGTTGGTTCCCCAGGCGACCAGTAAGTAAAGCCAACAGTCTTGCCATCGTACCAGGTGAAGGTGTCTAAACATGAGGGTTATAATGAAATTTTGATAATCTTCTCTCTCACTCTCTCTCTCTCTCTCTCTCTCTCTCTCTCTCTCACACACACATCATTCTATTTCACATATGCACGAACGCATGCAGGTACCTGGCTTGTTATAGTCCTAGTTAAACATTAAGTGTTATGGACATTGTACTATATACTGTATATTCAAATACACCACACTCGCTATATATATATATATATATATATATATATATATATATATATATATATATATATATATATATATATATAATCAAACAAACCATTTTGAAATCTTCGCACAAGACCAATCCACAGATCTTCAGGCCGGCTCTCATATCTCAACAGACCGATTATATAGTCAACTTCATCTTGATTGCTAAATGACGCAAGGTGGCCTCCTCGTTTAAAACATTCAAAGCTGGCCTGTGCCCAAGTTTGGCGGACTTGTGTATCGTAGTAAAAACAAGACGTGTCGTATTCTCTCCATAGTCCACTTTCAGGACACCAACTCGCAAATGACTCTGTTGGAGATGGCAATTCATCTGTAATCAGAATAAAAGTATGGACAATGGTCCCGGTGTTCTGTAGTTTCGTATGCATGTGATGTGCGGATTACAGTTTGTTCTTGTTGTACAACAGTTTATGCTGAGAAACTAAACCAAGCTTTAATTTATCTTACATACGATGAGTGCATGGACATTACACGAAAAGAGTTTACACATGCCTAATAACTGTTCTGTTCTGTGATGGTACTATTGTACATACATAATGATGTCATGCAAACAAACGGCATATGTCGTTGGCAGGAAATACTCTTCCACTTGCCATCTGGCGCCATTACTCCGCATGCCTCTACGACGCCCGCGCTGGGTTCGTTCTTGTCCCAGTTGGTGTATTGGAGGGGCCAGTTATTCACCCACTTGAAACGTTGCTACAGTAAAATATATTGGCAACCCATCAATAGGACACTGACTGATAAACTCTTCGGAATTTGTCCACAGCTGTGTAAATCACTACTCCAAAACGATTTACGTGAACACTGTACTTTAAGATGGTATGGCAATTAAGATATGTGGATGGCAGGGTCGGTGCCGAGAAAACCCTCAAAACGTTTTGCTGCACGGATAAACGTGATTACAGGTAATGGTTTTTATAACGAAAAATAAATATATAAAAAGAGATATACACATAAATCTTACTCGTCCCATGTCTTTCAAACCCAACCACACCGACAGTTTTCCGCTCTGGATTAAAAACGTCATTAAGCCTGCCTTCTGGACAGCGTCTGGAACATATGCCAAATATGCCCTGTCCGTCGTGCACTGCCTATGTGCCAGTCGCCACGGTCTAGGATCATTGTACAGCTTAAAGCACGTGCGACCGTCCAAGGTGGAGTAGTCTTCAGGGCAAGTAATTACCCGAACTGTGGATTGCGTAGTCCATGGTGTTTTGATGGAGGGATCTGTTCGAAATAATAATAAAATGTAAACCTCTTCATGAATGAGCCAAAGATCGCAGCCAACGTCTTGCTACTCTAGGGTATGGTTTGGTCTGTGTTGTTTTCTGACTCTTAAGCTCAAAATTTGGCAAACCGTATTCAGGGAAAGGAACACGTGTTTACAACCGAATCAACACATTTAATTTGATTCTACTTTTCAAATATTTATATTTTTCAACAGGTTCGTAAAAGCAGCTTAGGGATAAGTATACTGCAGCAGTCCAGGAAAAATCACGATGGAGCCACTGGTTGGATGAGATAAAGTACATATTGTCTATAAATTGTATCAACATCTTGTACTTTCCACGCATTAAAAGATTTGAATATAAAACACTTAAATATAAGAAGCACTGAATCCAACTACACGCCAGATTATACCATACTCCAAAAAATAAATACATTACAATGATAAATGACATGGAATGTTTTTTACCAGCAGTAAAATATGTGGATGACACTACAGTTTATGAGACAGTTCACAAACCATCTCCAAGGGAAATAGAACAAGGTGCCAAACCTACACAATCTAAACTTCCCATAGCAGCCTCAAACCTATATGAATGGACAAAACAAAATAACATGCTAATCAATCCTAAAAAAAACTGTTGAACTGTTTATCTGTTTCAGTAAAAACCCTACTGTACCTGATAACCTAATAATTGATGGTATAAAAATCGAACAAGTTTCACATGCCAAACTGCTGGGAGTTCATATCAGTTCTAATTTGAAATGGGACTTACATATAGAAAAAATTCTCTCAAAAGCTGCATCCAGACTGTATTTCTTATGCATGGTCAAACACGCTGGGGTGCCGAGACATGACCTCTTACAAATTTATAAAAGCAATCTCAGACCAACACTTGAGTACGCTTGTCAGCTATGGCATGCTGGAATTACCGCACAGCAATCTAAAGCCTTAAAGAACATCCAAAAAAGGGCTCTTCATATTATATACCCTGAACTCACTTACAACGAAGCAATGGACATCACTGAATTACCTACCTTGAAATCTCGGCGTACTGACTTATGCAAAAAATTATTTAATGAGATAAAACTGTGTACACATAGATTGAACCATCTTTTACCTAACACTCGTGTCATAGAAAAGGGCCTAAGGAATGTTTATAGATATGTTTTACCAAAATGTCGGACAAAAAGATATAGAAACACTTTTATCCCATACTGTTTATATACGTGTCAATGATCTAGGTCTATCCATTAACTTTTAGCTTTTGAAAATAACAACGAATCACCATTTTTAACCTCATTATTGGTTTTATAACTTAGAATTTATCTTAAAGCTCTATTTTAGTACTACATCTTTATACTTTTATACATATACATTCAATATATGTCTTATATATTGCAAAGAACACAATAAACCTTTATTTATTATTATTACAAAGGGTCTTCACCTTTCCATGTTTGGCAAATGTAGCCGTATCGCTTAGAGCACGTGTCATCTGCCCATTTCCCAGCACTGTCTCTGGATGATTGAACTTGGACACAGTTTTCTCCCTGCGACTATACAAAATCAAAACTCATGAATTTAAAACATGGCATTATAGTAAATCGCCCGCCTCATAATCAAACTGACTATTAGAGATTTGTTAAAATAAAGTCTTCATGATGCAAAAATTATACATAAATGACCCAACATCAGTGAAAAATCATATTAAGCACATACATTTCTTTTAAAATCATCTTTGACAAGGGTAAATTATCACAGACAAACAAATCGGATAAAAGACTTAGTCCACAAATAAGCAAACAAATAAATAAAACATGTCAAAAAGTATATACAAATGCATACAACGAAAAAGTTTGTAGGTTCATTAGTATCCCAATTGGTATATGTCAAATCTTCATTCGTCAACCATCGGAAAAAATGTTGGCGGTCATAGTCACTTAATCCAATCCAGTAGTTAACATCCGTGTCTTGAACTCTACTCGTAACAAAAGCTGTAATAAAATATAAATTTTAGTTAAATATAAATTATAGAAATAGCTCCAGTTTTTAAAGTCGCATCGTTTCTTATAGATATCAAAGGACCACGATTACCCTATACGTGAAACAAAGGTTTGGATTATATGATGGGGCAAGGATTAAATAATGGGAGCTTTCAAAGAACATGTCTGTATAAGCCAATCAAGAAGTCATGTATTCCATGGGCGCAGTAGTGCTTATGTCAGTTTTATGTCACCAGTTTGCTCACCTTGTTCAAAAGAGTTGGTGATGCTGGCCAGGAAGACTGTTTTTCCCATGGCGGCGCACGCGGCCTTGGCGTCGGTGTAATTCTTTCTGTCTGATTCCTTTACTCCAAGAAATTTATAACACCGGTTTCCTGCGGTACGGCAACATATTATAAGGAACAGGTAAATAGATGGCCAGACAGTATTATCATTTCGCCAAAGAGCTTCTAATTAAGTTGTAATACATACAAACAAAAGGAACATAGTCCAACTTCGTTTTTAGTAATTAATTGGATATTTTCCTAAAATACATCACAGCTGAAAGATGTGGAAAATCATCAAATTTTTATTCGCTATTATTGTGAAAAAAAAAATACATACTTAACCAAATCGTGGACACAATTACAATGAAACGTCACCTACCTACGCCTTCAAACCCAACAGGGCAGTGCCCTGGTATTAAAGAGGTCTGCGGCATGGTCCCGGTAGTACTACTTGACACGTGCCTCTTACATATAAACGGTAGCTTGTCACCGCAGTTGTCATCATTAAATGTACCTTTGTATATAATAATAATAACAATAAAAGTAATATAATTTTTTAAAAAGTCGCACTATACACATGCGAAAATATATAAAATACATAAAACCGAGACAGAGGAAGACAATGAAAGATGTCGAGGGAACATTCTGATATTTTTAAAATTTCGAAAAGGGAGCGGATGAAGACCTAATTATTAAAAGGTTCTAGTTACAAAGCAAAATAATTAAAGCCAACACGTGTAACTGTCCGGCAGAAGCAATGCTAAACAAATAGTCATGGTATATGGATTGAAAAATAAGTAAAGTTCACACGTGACAAGCAGTGTTTTATGCATACGTTGGTACGTGTATATAGTTGGTTCACTTGGATGCATCAGAACGGAAAGACGTTTTATATAATCATTAAAATACTACCAGCTTGTATATTCTCCTTGCCAGTGTAGATATTGATGCATCTCTGGTCTCCGTTCTTTGAGTTTGGCTCACTTTTAGCCCAGTTGATGTTGTTCACGGGCGTTCCATCAGTCCACCTGGAAATAAATTAAATAATGCTGCACAGTGTGTTACTATGACGTACAGAATCTAAATCTAAATTTTAAGTTTTAAAATAAGACAGAAGCCATGTCGCAAATATGAAAATCTCGGCATCATCGTTATTTTAAAGCACTATGGAGAAAAAATCAACGTTTTACAGGTGGAAGATTTTCGCTTATCATCTTTTTCATAAATCCATATTATATAATTTAGCCATTTTAAAAACCACGGTTTCTGGAAAACCCGCCGTGCAGTCTAGATGTCTTTGATGAATTTTGTAAGTTCATATGCATGTCATTTGCAAACGGTCAGCGAGTAAAGTAAATCAAAATTCTACATTAGATTAAATCATTTCTGTTAATTACAAACAGCTGAGCTGTTTGTCTTACGTGAAACAGCAAACCTACTTGTAGCCGTTCAAGTCTATATTATTAGCTCCTATCCATAATTTAACGTGCTCTGTTCTACCAATTAAGGCGGTGATAAAATCGGCCTCTTCTGGGGTCTGGATATTAAGCAAATCGCCCGCGTTCTTCAGACACCATTTTCGAGAACTGCGCCACGACTCGCGTCCTGGATCACCCCAGCGATGACTGTAGAAATAACAATTGTTCCCAAAAGAATGCCAATCATCTCCACAGATGTTGCTGGCTGAAATAAGACATTTGCTCATTTATCACATAGATGTTATCTGTATCGGATAACATGAAACTATGTTTCTTTATAATAAAAGAAGTTTTTGATGATCTTATTTACGGAGACGTATCAAAGAAGCGGTTTTTATTTATAGTTCACAAACTTTTCGTGTGGTTGTTCACTGCCGTCTTAACTACATAAAAGAAACGCGGGACCTATAAATTTTAAGTATTTATCATGTATCCTTATTTTTCGGTTCGTGTCTTGTAATGTTTACATTTTATTCTAAGGAGAACAGAATGTTGTTTTGTTGCTGGCAATATCAGATTGCTCCGATATGTACTTAACATGTATTAATGAGCGCTAATACTTATCCAATTGGTGATTAAACTGCACAAGGAAGGTTTCAAATAGTTTTTATATTAATGTTTTAACAACCGAATTTTTACATATTTTAAATAAAAGGGTTGAATCATAAGTCGAGAAATAAATAAAAACGTAGTATAATTTACCTAAACTTGTCCCTTCAGTTGTCTTTGAGACCGTCGTTGCCCCTAGAAGTACCGTGCAAATCCAACCTCTGGCACTGGCACAGTTCTCATCTCGCCATTTCCCCGTTGTGGCAAACATCCCAACACAGCGCTCCATCCCGTTATGGTTGTCCGGCTGGCCGTCATCCCAGTTCGTGAAGTTGGTCTCCGTGCTGTCAGACCAAATGTGCTCAGCGCCATCTATTTACAGAATTGTTTATCAAACGTGTGTTATTTGTAGATTGTTTATTTTTAGTTATATCAAAGTTACTATTTTTGTACTCAATACAAGTAAAACATTAAGCACATACTATAAATACATTATGCAATCCAGCGCACGATGGAAATGGTAAGCAATCTTACCAGCTGTTTTGCTTCACTAGTATTTTAACTAAGGTTAGAGAGATTCACCGTCAACAAGGTGAAACAGACTAACCTGTTGTATTTGTTGGTGCATGTAGACCAATCCAAACCATATCTCTACCGAGTGTGTATCTGAGGTAAAAGGAAAAACCTTTACCACATTTTCTAAATCAAGTACTTTCTGTATGCTTTAACCCCCCCCCCCCTTCCAAAAGTAAATAAACGAAAAATTAAAAATGGGCCAAAACAATTATCCTTTCGAAGTGAGATATAGAATTCAATTTCACATATTTCTCCAAGGCACATAATCAACTTTATAATAATAATAATATACAAATTATCAGTGAGACAAAGCAGAACAAATTTTAATACACACCTAAAATATGTCCCAAGGGTGTCCAAGTACCAGTTCAATTCTACACTGCTGTGAAAACTTGCCAGATCTCCTCCTTCAAGCTGGCAGAAACTGCGAGCATCAGCCCAGGTCCTCGTATTTCTACGCGATTTATAAAATCCCTAATCAAAATTATAAAAAAGTCGTACAGATATGAATGAATATATATCTATTTCCCCCAAACTTACAATTAACTCTATTTAACCAGAGCATAAATAAATATTGTTTGAAAAAAAATGTAATATAATCTTACGAAAACCATACATGACAGAAGCACCTGTCGAGGTCGGATGTCAGCTAAACATTGCATTTTTAAACCTACAATTAAGCCGACCAATATTGCTGAAGAACAGTATCGGCCAACATCCTTTTAGCCGCTGGGCCATCGTATTGGGCCGACACTGGCTACGTGTACTGTGCTTATCTACGTTGGTGTGCATTTTGCGGTGTTTTCGAAGGTGGATTTCTTCTACATTTGTCAAATGCCATCTCGAGCAATTGAAATATTAAGGACATGTGAATTACCTTATAACACATGCTATTTCTTTGGTACCAGCCATCTCGACAAGCAGGAGCTAGAGGTGTTGTTGCTAGAACTAAATATACGGAACACATTCACTGTGTATATATGAAGCATGTGGCCATGAAAAAAAGCCATGGTTTTCATAAGATCATTTTAAAAAGCCGTCAAAGCTGTAAAAAACAGGTTTACGTAGAAAACTATAGATATCCTCCTCAAAAATGAAATATTATCTGCAACATTTGGACGTTTTCCTGCAGTTGCAGCTATTCAATTTGAAGGACTTGATTTATTATGTCATTGAATTTGAACCAATTATAAGTTACAAATTTTAGCGTAAATACATTAAATAAAAACTACAGTAAAACGACCCACAATACTACGACTTATTGAAAATGAGGCAAGTTAATGATCTAACATAGTACCTTAACTAAGGGATGAAAACCATACATTGCCAAATAAAAGCCATATATACAGTAAAGTGTAAACACAAACAGAGCAAACATCTACTTTGACCATGCAAGCTCGTGTCCGCTGACCCTTACCTTTGGGTACTTTACAAATATAGCCTATTGCTAGGCCGCACCGCCCCGCCTGCCAATCACCGCGCCCTTTGGCGGCATATACACAGTCCATGTCCTTCTCTGAAGATGGCTGCCCTATTCCCCAGTTCTCGTAATTGATAGGAGTGCCATCGTACCAACGGAGTGACCCTGTTTAAAGACGTGTAATATCTCAAATTGTTTGCCAGAAAAAAATACGTTGGCTGAGTTTGACGCCAAAATAGGGATTGGAGGAATATAAATGATATGCGAATTATCTTGGGTTACTGATGAGTACTTACGCTCATTTTGACAATTTAATCATGGAACGTAAAAATCACGTCGACTGTAATGAACAGAAAATATATGGCGTTCAAAAGGTTACTTTTTCATTAAATAAAAAAATCATTGATTACGAATAAATTCAAAGTTTAATTTGTCTCCCTTATACAGGTGTATAATTAATCAATTGCGCCCCACCATCAAGATTCCTATATAGTCCTATCCACAGATCCACCGTCAGCAGCTGCTCTCTAACGGTCCGCAGTATAAAGTCCATCTCCCCTTGGTCTGTGATGGACGCCAGTGTCGCCCCCTTTTTGTGGCACTGGAAAATGCCACCTGCCCACATTGCATACCCTTTCGACATAAAGTAGCAATAGGAACCATAGGGATGCCAGGTGGCGTCCGGACAAGTGCCAGGGATTTCCACAGTCGGAGTGGGCGGCCGAACTGAAACCATTTGATACAGATTTTGAATATTTTCCTTTCCATGCCTTTTGCCTGTGTTTTATATCCCGCCCCTACAACTTACTCAAAATTGGAAACTACATATTTGTATAGAAGTATATATTTGCTGCGTTCAACTAGCGCTGATTTTACGACTGTTCCCGCTACCAGTTTTGCAAATTACTAGACAAAAAATTAGGTAGTACTGTAATATTACGGGCGCTAAATACCAGTATGTGAAAACCACAACCAGTTAATTTGTAACAAATATTTTCAATGGTCTAGCTAATATGAAAAATCTTCAAAACAAAATGTGTTCATTTAATTGTATTGTTAATTCAGCACGTGGTAACCATCAGATGCACTTTTGAAAAGGAGCACATGGTATTTACCCGTTGTTTTCTTGCAAATCGCTCGAAATTTCCTATAACACACTGTGTCATTCCAACGTCCATTAGTGTCGAGAAGTACGCAGTAATCTCCCGTGTTCCGGGAAGGTTCCCGCGCGTTCCAGTTGACGTAATTCACAAGCCATCCATCGACCCATTCAAATGATGACTGAAATGGAGAAGAACATCAGAATCAAAAATGTTAGATGCTTTTTCATTCATCCGATGTACTGGGTATAATCCTTTAATATTAGCAATACCATATCAACGTAGAGCGTCATTTTGAAAATCTGAATGCACTTAGCCATAATCGTTCAATTTAAGACTCGATTTGAATTTGTACCCAGTTCTCATCGTCGATAAATCTTACCCTATTTCTGTGTAACCCAATCCAAACAGGCTGTGTATCATTCCGATGCATCATCAAAACAAGGAAAGCTTGCTCATGGGGGTCTAATATGGACACCAGGCTGTCTTGCTGTCCCTCACACGTGACATTGGCCTCTTCCCACGTCATGGGTGACGTCAGTTGGTAACAGGCAGATCCAAATGATTCGTAGCCAGTTGGACAAAGTGAGCCTGCTTGTGTGGGCGCTTGTGATGTGGGGAGGTTGGGATCTTAAATGAAACGAAATGTATCACTGCTGGAAGCATTACAAAAAGCACGTTAATTTACTTGTACTTTCTTGAATTTATTTATGATGCTGTATTCACGTTCAACAGTAAGATTAAAACTATAGAGACATCATTCTTCACCCTTCAAATCGGAAAAGGTTTAGAAGATCATTTAAACCAAAAACAAAAAAGTTATAAACCATATTGTACGTTTTTAAATTTAAACTTTAAAGTTCCGCATGTTACATATGTTACTTGGTTACTAATATATCGCAATGATGTCGTATTACGTGTGCTTTATTCTTGGTGCTTCATTGTCATTCCAACTTACCTTTCCATGTCTGGCATATATATCCCATCTTTACATTACACCCATGATCCCGCCATCGCCCGATAGAGTGTCCCTTTGAAGCAACAGCCACACAATCCTCCTGTTGATCAACCAAACGCACATTTTGAAAGCTATTTATGTTGCTTGTTCGATGAGATATCTCTCATTGTTCTCCATAAGCTGAACTACCTATCTAAAAAGGCGTGGAGTGTTAAAACAAAGCATTTTGCGACTATAAAATCAGTTCGGCTTTCCATCAAGCGAAATCGTGAATTTTATGAATGAAACCGAAAATCCCAGCATCGAGTGGGCGATTGCTCTCAATCAGCCACATGTGTGTATAAGGACTTTCAAAGCCACATACATTGTATACAAAATACTCCACAAAAACGAAGAAGCCTCTTTCATGCTGTAATCACATTACATAAAAATACAACGGTTAAGACATTTGTGTCTTGTAAGTAATGTACAAAAATATGTCCCTTAACTTACCTTAGGGGTGTATGAAGTTCCACTGGGCTCACCGAAATCCCAATTGGCATAGTCGATTTTAGAATTGTCTGCCCAGCGAAATCTTCTGTATCTGCGCTTGTAACCAACCCACTGTATGCTAAGGCCTATCCAGTAGTTAATCGTTTTGTCTTTAAGAACAGTTGTCAGAAACGCTGAAAGGTGTGATTTTAAATTTGTTGAATTAAGTTAATAATGAAATCCAGAAAGATCAATCGGATAGAATAACGGCTAATCGAATAGAATAATAATTAACAATTAGCAATTTATTTATAATTATTAACTGCCACTTACCTGTCTTGCTTTCTGAGAGAGAGAGAGAGAGAGAGAGAGAGAGAGAGAAAGTACAATTCAGACAAACAAGACTACACTTTCTTTACCACTTTTACGAACCTGTTTCCAAGGAATTGGTAACACTTGCAAGAACAGATCTCTTACTGAATGTAGCACACGCTTGAATCGACTCATTCCACGCCTTTAACTTGCTAGAATCGACATCGTCTCCCACAATCATGTAGCACTTATTACCTACAAAAATATGCATTTCGAATATTCATTGTTTTCATAAAATCTATCAACAAAATAACTTGGTTCAGCTGGCAAACATGTTTATATTTTGTCCATATAGATCACCCCATACTACTTGTAATAACAAGAAAGTCAGACAAAGTTAAATGTATATCAGTTACATTATCACTCTTGTTACCCAACACAAATCCTCTTCGTTATAAGTCTTGTAGAAAAATAAAAACCATCACTAATTATATTAATTTAATTAAAAGTATTAATTTATATATGTCAAGGAAGTTTACCAATGCCTTGGAATCCTGTCGGACAGCCCCCAAGTATGACTGGAGTTGGGGTTGGAGCCACCGTGGTTCTCGTGTCCTTGTGTCGTTTACATATATAATTCTTATATTCACCACAATTCTCGTTTCCCCAATTTCCTGTTAACGAATACAGACAAGTGATCAGAAATATGATTTTGGGGAATCGGAACAGAATAATTCTCCAATAATTTTCGAATGATCCAGATAGGCCTACTTAGACATTTCCAGATCTCGCACTGCAAATGCTCCCTACCTTTAATTTTACCTTCGTTTTCACTTGCCCTGTAATTTCAGTCTGGAGATTGTTCACACAATTGGAAATTTTTCAAACAATAAAAGTATTACTCAAAATAAACCAAAAACGTATTATTGCTAAATTACCTGTTTCCTTGCTAAATGTGGCACACCTCTGGCCACCATAAAGGTTGGTCGGCTGGTTCACGTCCCAGGCCAGGAAGTCTAACACACTGCCATCACTCCATCTGAAGAAATTAAGATAATGAAATAAAAAAAAGCATAAGCCAATAAAAATAAATATATAAGATCGGGAAACAATGACCCTGTAGAAGCGTCGTTGTGTTAAATAGTTAAAAAAAAAAGAACTAAATAAGTGTAAGGGTTGGTAAAAAATTGCAGCACAGAAAACGTTACAAACATGATTTCCCGCCAATTGCCTCTGACATGCACACACAAAGCTCAGTACAGTTGTACCTTACACGCTTTTGACCGATATCAGATGATAATTAATTAATAAATTAATTAGTCTGTAGGCACACTGCGTGTCACGATAATCTGCGAACGGTCCATGAATGGTATGCTTACTTGTAACTTTCAAAATCCAGAGCATTTAATCCAATCCAGAACTGTCTCGAATCATAAGCCTGTAGAAATAAATATGTATTAAACATATAGATCTCATTTATAAAATTCATTGTCATATTTATTGTGTCTTCATACTAGTTCGCGTTATAATAATGTTTCAATGGTGGCATGTACTACTTAATCGTTATTCAGCCAAAGCGAAACCCTCAGACCCTTATAATCAATCAAGACAAAACAAAGCCAGAAATGCTAGTCAGGGTTTTAGGCTGCGGGATATATATATATATATTTATATGTGTGGGTGGGTGGGTGGGGATGGGGGGGGGGAGAGAGAGAGAAGGAAGTTGGGTAGATCTTTATAAAGTGTTACAACTTTTCTTTCTCACAGATCATCAGAAGTATATTATCTCCATACATTTACGTCTAGATGAGTACCAGACCGTATAAACAGCCAGCTTGCATATCATTTTATCTTCAACCGCTTCCCTGGGATTTTTTCATACTAAAATCCTGCTAGCTGCAGGTAAGCATTGATTAAGAAAAATGTTTTAAAATGATAATTTCTTACTTGAGAAATCAGGAAATTGTTCTCGTCAACACTGTGTATGCTGATAAGATCACCACCGTTTTGTATGCAGTAGATCTTGGCGTCATGCCAGGGTAACTGGGCGCCCCTGCCATATCTAAGGCTCAGGTAATAGCAATAATCTCCGTGACTTAGCCAGTTGGTGTCGTTTCCGCAGTGAGGAGCTATAAATATTGCCATTAGGCCAGACAAAATCGATTAATAGCTAAATTTTCTTTTAAATTTCTTTGTTTTGGGTGTGAAATTCATAGCTTGGTTCGTGTTTTAGCATAAAATCAGCATTCAAATGTTTCCTGAAGCCAGTTTGAAATATTTCCCACTTATCAAACAAGTACCCAATGATTTTCAATTTGAAAAAAAAAGTTATAGATGCACAAATAATTCTGATTTCCACAAAATTATGGTCGGGTGCGCTTGTTAACCGACTCCTCAATTTTGTCTGACATTACAAGTTTTTTTTTATTATAATGTAAATCATCGATAAAGCGACAGCAAGGATCTTACATTTTATTATGAAAGTTGCAGGCATGTGGGTAAGAATAAAATATACAGCTTATTATCAGAAATTTTAAAAAGTCAAAGTATTATGGCTATATGTTAGCCGAATAAACAATTTTTTCAGAATGACTAATAAAATTCTTAAAAACAGGTTTTAAAAATATCAATCATTATTTTCCCTTTACCACGAAAGATGCTCTTCAACGTCAATGATATGATTTATACATTTTTCAAATGTTTCTTAACATTAGGAGTAATTGAAAATTAAGCATACCTTTTGTTGTGGCCGGCGTAGACAGCGAAGTATACACTGGGTCACCTGAGAAAGAAACAACTTTTAGTGAAATATCTTTATTTTGAGTTTGAAATACTATTTGTATTGTTAAATGAATAAATGACTTTACACGTGCAGTATAATTTGTAAGGCTTCTCATACTTTGATAATTCTGTATACTGCATATCCAATGAATTAAGTTACAATAGTTGTTTTCATTTGCTTACTTTACTTCCTCACGAAAGTACAATTTTTAGGACATACTGAACAATTGTAAAATTTCATTTATAATTAAGAAAAGATACATAATAATAATAATAATAATAATAATAATAATAATAATAATAGTAAATAAATATTTAAATTTTTGAATTGAGTAAATATGAAAATAGTGAGGATGGGAAACGAAAACATTAATTTATGTACCTCTCTTAACTTGACAAATACACTGCTTCAAGGTGTAACAGTTGGCATCGTTCCACAGGCCCCGTTGTCCTCTGTTCAGTTCCACACAGCTCTCCAGACCGTTATGGTCATTGGGTTCTCCCTCGTCCCAGTTAGTATAGTCCAGAGCAGAACCATCTGTCCAGACATAGCTGCTGTTCTTGGTGGGTTTGTGCAGGCCGATCCAGAAGTTGTCTCTGTAACCACTCCTAAAATATGAGTGAAATATATGAAACCTGAAAACAATGAAATGGCATGGCTTTACAGCATGGGATTGTCTAAAACATCAGCCATCATATCTAAATAGTCTTACTTAAGTTGCACCGATATTAAAGTGAAGTGAGACTTTTTGATTGTTAAGTTGTTAGTAAATTACTTTCATTAGTGTACTTAAACCAATACTAGTGATTTTTTTCTTACGCGTATTGTGGCACATCCGCAGCTTCGTTCATCTGGCGTTGGTTATGAAAGCTAGCAAGGTCACCTCCAAGATTCTTACATAATTCCCAGGCTTGGAACCAAGTCTGACGACCAAAAACCCTCTAAACAATGCAAGAAACTGTTGTAAAAATCTAAAATATTTTCTAAGTGAAGATAATACAAATAAGATAAATATAATAGTTGTCATTGTCCAGGCTAATTTCACATCTAATATATTCCGAATACCATTGTCTTCAAATTAAATAATAAAGAAATTTCGTCAGGTCCTTCATTCTGTACACTTTATTTTCATCCAGTTACAGGTCCGGGTGCAAAACATTCTTCAACTAGTTGTGATACTTAATTACTGGATTTTGATATCTTTATGAAATTGCTTTAGACTAGATATCGCCATCTCGTAAGTTTTGTAAACGACGCAGCGAATCAGCAGACAAACAAACAAACAAACAAACAAACGGATGATATCATTCCGATCAATACTGACATGCTTTTTTAGTTGTTTCTAAAATACAACAGAACTAGACCTTGTAGCAGTAATCGCCATATCCTCTCCAGTAGTGTTCCAAAGGACAGGCGGGAGGTCTTGGAGTTGTACCGACTTTATTCTGCTGGTACCCCTTTCTGGGATATTCACAAATGTAGCTTTTGGTCTGGGAGCAGGCTCGGTCTGCCCATTTACCTGCTGTCTTACCGGATACTGTTATCGCTACACAGACGTATTCTCCGTTTCCTAATGAAAGGAGGTAAATTTTCGTTATGACCATGGCTGAAGGAAAGTGAGCGCGCACGCACAAAAGCACACACGGACAGGAGCGGCCATGGACAAATGCACCTTTACACCTACACACGTGAGCATCAAAGAATCATGCGTGTTCACAACGTATTACACAGCCCAAAAACCCACACAGAAAAAGGTTCCTGTCAAGCCAATAGAAAAATGGAAAAAAATCTAGTCCGATAATTCACTTCTTTGTGAAAATTCACGCTACTCAATTAAAATTACACACGCTTCGTATGTCTAGGTATCATAATATTTCAGGTTTTTCGATTTTAAAGTTAAGTCAAACTGGACGCAGTACATCGTCATTGATATTATACCTGAGTGTGTTTGGTCCCAGTTGGTGTATGCCACATGTTCCCCTGAGGTCCAAGAGTAGCTGTCTCCCTTGTCACCTTTACTGAGTCCTATCCAGTGCTCTGTGTTGACATCTCTGTCACCAAGCTGTGACCCAATATACGCCTGCTCTAGACTACGGAATGACATCATTAAAGCAAAATATACACCATTAATTAAAATTATAATAACTTGACATACGGGTTAATGGCTACTTGTGCTGATTTACCGAAGTCAGCTAAATGATGATATGACTGGCATGTCTTACAGTTGTTAATTTTATTAATTTTGAATCGGATTGTTAGGTTTTCATATCTATATCATTAGGGGATGAATCACGGGTCTTATGCACGACATTCCACGTCGATTTGTGGGATTCCATTTACGTAATGTCATAAAGCAACAGAAAGATATAGTGAGGCAAACCCGTGGGATCCCGTTGGTTATTAAACTAATTTTAACTATATTAGTTTAATATATTTCATTATATAAAATAATTACAAGGCTAAGGTACCGATTGTTTATCTCCAACAATGTTCCTCCTGATTTCTTACAGTTCTGCAGAGCATCAGACCATGTTTCTCCTGTACTTGATATGCCGTAGCATGACGTTTTATAGGTCCACGTCGCGCTCTGCAATATAAAAACAAGATTGCCGAAATAATTAAATATATCATTTATAATTGTATTGTCATCAGAATGTCAATCACAAAGAGAGGGAATGCATGTGGACATATGTTTTCTTTGAACATTACCTGTATGGAATTCATTCGACTTATATAATTAAACTGAAATACGTTACTGCTTAATTTTTGCAAATCTACAAGTAAATCAGGAAGTTACACGTGAAGATTCCTGTAAGAAAAATGCGCGGCTTTTGTGAGAGAGGTACAGGCATCAAATGCAAATGATAAATAATGAAAGAAGAGCAAATTATTTTAATTATGTTTTCAAAGACAGCTATTTCAGCAGTGTTAGAAGACTGCTGAAATCACTGTCCAATGTCTACAACTGACACATGTAGGATCAAAGTGGAAGCGCCATTTGTACATCAAACATGACAATGTCATACCAACCCCTTGGCATCCGTCATACGTCACTGTAGGTGGCGAAACCATCTTTGGTGCTGGTTTTCTGCAGACAAATGGCAACGGCTGGATGCATTCATTAGCATTCCATCTGCCGGCCTAGAAAAACAAAATGTCACAGAACACCGGAGTTAAGACACCTGTCTCGACGTCAAGGCAAAATGTGCTACAATTATCGATCTGGTCAGGGATTGCATGGAATATTTATGGCAATAATTATCATTTTAATCCATTTTTTCTTAACTATCAGTAAAAACATGGGGTTTGAAAATAAATACTAACGTTTAGACATTTTTCCAGTTGAGTATTTGAAACGAAACTTCCTGGTAAATTAAAGACACATTAAAGATGAACCCGCTTCTATAAAACAAAATAATTACCGTTTTTATCCATTGCCGTTAAAGCAAAACAAAATTCTACTTACATTTTGTGCAGATGTGTACAGACTGACGCACACATTTTCTTCTTTCCCAGCGTGAGGTTCGCCTGCACTCCAACTGGTAAATGACACTTCAGTTCCACCAGACCATTCAAACTGGTTGGTGATCCGCAGGCTATTGAATCCTATCCAAAACTCTCTCCACCCTGCAAGAAAATGTCCCCATATGTTCATATGCACTCTATGCCAACAGCATGTTCTTACATGGTGTACCACCATAAATACAATTTTCTGAAGGCTTAGGAATCTGAATCATATACTGACTTATGCCTCATCCATATTTGAAAATGACCGGTGCAATTTTGCACTGGCGACTCAGAATGTCAAGTTTTGCATGTAATTGAATACCACCAACGAAAATAATCGCCAACATTGACAGCACATCGTGTACACACTATAGACATATGATACAGTTTTTAATTTCTAAAATAAAAGATAAGTAGAACCCTGAACACACCTTCTTTTTCCCCAGCTAAGCTAATGACGAAATTGTTCTCATTCGCGTTTGATATGTATGCAAGATCGCCTCCTTCCCGTCTACACGTGTCTCTAGCCCGGGGCCACGCCTGGGGTGCATTAAGCACCTTGAAACAGCTTCCAGCGTACAAGGTCCAGTCACCAGTACAATGGGAAACCCCTTGGTAAAAATATAACGACCTTCTATTACGAAAATGTATGTTTGAGTGGGCAAAGAACTAACATTCAAATGAATTCAAAGTTAAATGTTACATGATTTGAATTAATAAAAACTAATAACAAAGAGTAAATGAGCAAAAGTGACTGCTAACTTGTCATGTGTTAACATAAGAGGGGCATATTTTCATAAGCCTCTGATGTGACATTTTATAATGCAGAGTGAGGAAGTGTGAGTAAATTGTGAACACAAAACCACTTATGTAAGGCCTTTTTTCAAAAAAGGGTAGCTTAAAGAGGGTAATGGCGTGCATAGTTTTCGTATTATTATTTTGTGACTTATAAACACATAACTGAAAAATAGTACATTTTCATCCATGAGTCTTGTCAAAGCACATGCATTAAAAAACAAGTTTAAAGACGGAGAATACGAAATACTACAATACTACATGAAGTATACAACATACCTTGATCTACAGTAGCTGTTGGTTCTGTATTCGGCGCACCAGTTATCATGGTACTCGCTCCTAAAACAGAAACCCATCACTACGGCATGCACAACATGGGCTTTCGTCAAGTTTTGTGAATTAAAAAAGCTATTAACAAAAATCAATAACATTCGTTTTTCCCGAACAAAATAGAATATATTGATTTAAAACTGTGTTGAAAAGAAATGCAGTGTTTTTAATGAGTACACGTTGTGCAGTTTACATTGGGTAGTTCGAGAAAGGTAACGAACTTGAACTCAAAATTGAATTCTATGAGTATTTTGGGCATCTATTTTACCTTTTCGAACACAAGGTTATCAGCAAAATGTAATCACTTAAAGTTATGAATTTTAATATTTTATGAACGGTGCCAATTAGACAGCTACATATCATTACAAAAAATCTTTTGCCTCACCTTTTTTCTTGCAAATATATCCTTGTCTTCGAGAGCAATTTTCGTCTCTCCATGTGCCTTTTGATGCATCCATCTCCACACAATGGCCGTACTTTGTGGCGTATGGCTGACCTTAACAGAGACAAATATGATATGTATATATAGAAGTTTATTAGTTCGATATCATATTTTCATCACCAAAATTATACACATGTATATATAAAGATATATACACTCTCTCTATATATATAGTGATATAAATGTATATATAGTGAAATAAATGATAAATTGCATTAGCAGCTACATTTACGTCAAACAGGCTTTGGAAAAACAAATATCCTCTTTGACTCTCTTTTTATTACACTTTTACACATGGAGGCTACATTGCTAAACCAAGACATTAATTCACATCATACCGGCTTCCCAATTGAAAAATGCAAACGGACTGCCGTCTGTCCATTCCCAGCTATTCTCATACATGACGTCATTGCCTCCTAACCAGTAAAACCTCATGTTGGGGATAGACTGCACCCTGGCTAATACGGATGTATCACCAAAGACGGAAATAAATGGTCCGTAGTATAACATAAAGGTATGAGTTCGGTATGTCATTTTAAATTGAATATACTCCTAATTTTTTAATTAGCGAGTATTTGAAAAGAATATTTTGGATGATAATTTTAATAATAACAATTAAAGAATAATTATCCAGAAAGTCTTAACTGTATTAATCAATGCAGAATTTTCATTTGGGCTCCTAATCAATATAATTATGGTTGATCAGCAGAATTGAGAAGACTGTCGTAAACGTTATTTTGGCTAATTAATTTTACATAAAGTGGGGCCATACCTGTTATATACTGTTGTTCATGCAAACTAGCAATGCTCGCAAGGTATCCATTATTAATTTCACATTGCCTCTGTGCCTCAGCCCAGGATAGTGTGTCCACGTTGAATTGATAGCAGAAATCGCCTAACGGATTGTCCTCCCAAAATAATCCACATTTGGATGTGAAAGGAGCTGCTGCCGTTGTTGTTCCCGACGTGATGGCAGGGCCTAAGGGGCGTGTTTGGTACATTGTATTCATGATGGTTTGACATGTTATTTGTCGTTGCGTATGGAAAGGATAAAGTTGCCACAGAGGAGCGATAGTTTTGATCGTAAATAAATTTAGAAATTGACACTCAGAGAGTTTATTATTATAATTATTATTATTATTATTATTATTATTATTATACCTTGTTGAATCCTAAGGGGATAGGCACGTGAAGATAGTAACGCTGTTGCAATATCTGTTTTATAATTTTGGATAATAAATCCTTATATATAGCACATTTAACTGGTGGTAACAATAACAATCACAACGCACCTATCATTTTCTCACATATATAATCTTTTGTATGGTCGCATCGGGTATTGGTCCAACGTCCCAGGGCATTGCCTGTCAAGACAGCAGCGCAGTGGAAACCGGTTCCATTACTGCATGGTTTGTTCGGCGCCCAGTTTGTAAAAGTTGCCTGGTTTAGAAGACATAACATGTATATTACATCAAAATGCTACAAGGAAATCGATGCGTGAAAATATGGAACAAATATACAGATTGCGGTGATCCTGCTTTTCTGTGATAATTATCTTCAGTTTAAATACATACAAATCTTCGGTGTATATACATACGTACAAATTAAGCATGTTACATGTTAGTCGGAAATGTTATGATAGAATATGCCATCGTTTAATTTGTTTAGAAATGATTATGCGGCTATTCAAATCGCACTGGATGTATAAGATTTTCTTTTAATTTAAATTCTCCAAAACATATCAGTAACTTACCCTCTACCAGGGCGAGTGATAGATTTTTTACAGATATTCACAAATAGGCCTATGTCTCTAGCTAGATAGATGGTCATTTAGAGCTCAACTCACCCTGTTGAGGAATCTCAAGGCTGATTACATGGCTGATAATTGTTTGCATAACTGCTCAGGCACTGCCACTTAGCAGGTCCAGTCTAAGTCTGCGTGACAGCAATCAAGACAGTTAATTACTCAATGTTACAAATTGACTTCAATCACTTGCTCTTCTGTGACAGATAAAAGAGCCTTAGACTGGTTGCGTAACGAGCAGTTATCACATCGTTGTGAAGCTCAGCTCATGCAGAGCAAGTACAAAGCCTTTGGCGCGCGTGCAGAGATAATTGTTTCCACATGGGATTCCTCAACAGGGTGTCAGTAACTTACCATCTCCCCGTCAGGCCAGACCCACTGACTTTCAACGTGCCTGTTGTTTAGACCTAACCAAGAACTGGTGGTTAATTTTTCTGCAAAAAATACTCTTGTGTCATATTCAGTTATACTTAATTGGGATATTTATATTATTTATTTTAAATACAAAAATTTAACAATTTCAAGGAATATGAAGCTAGTCTCAATGCCTGTATTTTTATTTGACAATATCACTGTTGAAAAACAATATTGAAATTCTATTTAAAATATGCAACAAATTGACCATAGAATATCAATACGATTTGGTAGTTGAATAAAAGTGAACAGATAACAGCAGCTCAGTAATAAAATAGTAACTCACGGCTTATGAACGACATTTCCCTAGCATTATCCACCTTCACAAGACTAGCGCCATTATCCCGGCAAGTTTTCTCAGCTTTGAGCCACGTGACAGACTCATCACGGGCAAAATAGTAACAAGAGAACGCATGCGCCTCCCACCCTTGGGCACAAGAACCGTTAGCTAAATAATTAATATTAGTATTTTACAAACTATATGAATGGATATCACTTGTATAGGGTATTTAATTTGGGCATACTGAATATCATAGTTAAACGAAAGTGATATAACAAGGGAAAGAGAACAAGGTGTTCGACTCAAAGCTGGAACTTGACTGAGAATGTATTTCCAAATAACAGGGGAATGTGACTGCTTGTAGCCTTAATTTTCTTACAGCACATTTTTGTATAATTAAGCTTATACTAACGACAAATCTTAAAACACAAAAATGCTAGTATTTTGAAAACAAAAATATTGTCATTACGCAAGTAGAAATAGTGGACCAACAGAACAAAAGAGACAAGGATTTATGTGAAACATTTCTCTTTCTCAACGAAGTTTGACAGGGGGCCTACTTATTGGAGATCTCGCAAATTAGTCATTCATGTATTTACTATATCACGAATCATAATTGCTCATTACAGTATATCAGCGCACCTGGTTTTACAGTCGGTGGGTAAACAATGGCGTCATCTGGAATCTGGCAGATGAAAATCAGTTCTTGCAAGCAGTGTTTATCTGTTGACCATTTTCCATCCTCTGAATAAGATATTTTCAAGTTCTCAAATGTGCAATAATAAAGGGTTAAAAAATAAATAAAATCATGGGCAATTACCACCAAATATTTCAACGTCTCACAAGAAACTTTCCACATGATTAACTGATATGGGAATTATTGAATTTTACCTGTTCTTTGAAAAACCTTTTGCTTTGACTTCGTGTACATAACGGAGCTTTTTTAGATAAGTAACGCACTTCAAGGCAACAGTTTGAATTCAAATTGTTCATCATTAATAAAAAAATAATCTAAGAAATAGGACTTACGCCAAATTGGCACTAAAAGTGATTGTTTGTAACGTACGGAAATACGCAACCCGACTTTGAAAGTTAGAACCAGCTTGGGATTTATTAAATATATGTTTAAAAACAAGCTGCTACTTGCTTTAGTTTTGTAGATACAACAATTCGCAGGTGTGACAGGAATGATAGTCCTAAGAATGGACGTCTTGGGTCCCATATGTTTAGTACGGATTATGGTTTGTGGAAGTATTAGGTTTAGTATATGGGACGAATGTCGCTTGTACAAAGTAATGGGGGTGGGCTACGGTTCCCAGCGGACTGCCATTCCTGTCACAACGGCTTGTCAGCTTATTACCAGTACCTGATAGCATATGAACGCATCTTGCCGAATTAGTATTGCTCGGTTCTGAAGGCGCCCAGTTGCTAAAATAGTCTGTCATGACCTTCCCATCAGGCCACCGTAATATCTTAGGATTTAGGTCAATATCTGAATTGTTAATGTATCATGGGTTTATAGAATATGAATATTATGATCTTAAACGATCACATTATAAATCAAACTTATCAACTTACTTTGGGTAAAACAATTGAGACAATTAGTTTACTTAACTATTAAAAAACAATACATACTTCCAGAAAATTAGTATATATCAAGGCTTTATCTCACGTTAGATAAACGCCCTCGTACTCAAAGACCTTTTACTCAATAAATGATATATGTCAACAGAAACAATACGCGTGTGCACGTGTGTGCTGCGTGCGTGTGAGGCACTGGGTGCATTAATGGACACCATGATCACTTACTTACCCGATCCCCCAAGCCACAGCCTGGCACCTGCCCCCAATTCCTGAAGCAATGGTGTAAGAAACTTCTGAACATTCTTGCTGAAATAATAATATGGGGAGTGCATCATGTGTCATGTTTTTTTTTATTGTTTTTCCCCAATTTCAGTAAGAGAGCGTAATGAATTGAGCATCATATTATCTAAAAGATATAGAGATAGCAGGCAATAGTTGAGAAATACGCCCGAGATCTTCAACACCAGTGACAGACCCCAAAATTTCTAAGATGGATTAAAAGAAATACAATATGCTTTGCTTTTTAATAATTGGTTTTTATTGAAAACCAGGTGCTTTAACATTGGATTATATTTTAACACTTTGAAACGGCGATTAAAAAAATATTTTTTTTCAGTTGATATGGGTCCAATATTCGAACTCGTGCTGATAACGGTGTGCCGACCTCATGAACGCTTTGTTTTCGACGCTGTCAATGGTGTTTTACCTTTGTACAGATATTAGTTCAGCGCCCTGGGACTTGCAGTAGGCGTCGGCGTCATACCAAGACAACTTAATATTCTCATCAAATTGGTAGCATGTACGATTGTGCTGTAACCAACCAGACGCACAGTGACCTAAAGAGATTTATGAAAACGTAGGGAATAATGAGTGATGCCAATAATAATACACTTTGTAAAAGAAAAAACAGGAAACATTAATGCATTGGAATCAATAACACCATACGTTGCTGAACATTCCTTTCAACTGATGAAGAAATGAGCCGCCATCTAATTGGCCAAATCACATTATCTGGGCGAATTTTCCAAATCTTTATCGGACAAAACAGACAAATGGAATGATTTTTATAACACCGCATATGGATTACGGGTTTTTCTCTCATACTTGTATGAAATTTAACAAATACCTTTTTGTTTTCTGCATATGTACGGTCTTTCTGCCCTGCAGTTCTCAGGCGCCCATGACTTTCGGGATTCTCTAGTCGTCGGATCTATCACCACACAGGTGTGATTGCCTTGCCCACTATAGACACGAATTTATAATTACTATCGTTAAATATACTTATTCTAACTAGCTGCCGTATAAACATTCAATGCAAATGCTGTGATACCCACATTTAACGTTATCTAAACTCTAGCAGTATAACGCTAATCACTTCCATCACAGCCAGTGAAATGGTCATCGCGCTCTTTTTAGGTCTGGCTGTTGCATTTTCACTGTTTATGATTATATAGTGATCCTTTTAATTATAATGCAAGGTAATGGACTTCTTTTTGCAAACAGTGGCATACAATGCACATGAAGCATATACTTTTAAGTTAAAACATGTACGTAGCAGTCAAAGTCCTTCATGCTTCACTGGATAAATCAAGTAATCAAAATTCCAAATATTAAAATTGAAATATACGGCATGGTTGTACCTGCGGATACTTGGTGTAGGCGGCGTTCCCTCAACCCAGTACTGAACGTCCGTATGCTTCAGGGCTTCGTTCCGCTTCATCCATGAGGTTTTATGCTGAAATTATCGACATGAATGATAAGAAGCCTTCATAGTTATGTTTATGTCTAAAAAATACATTAAGAATATAGATCACACGTGGTTGGTAAAAATAATAGAAATGACAAAAATTATACCACATACCGACATTTCAGAATGTTAGAATATTATTATTAACATGCATTATTATGACCATTTTTTTAGTTTATTAAACGTTGTACCTCTTTGTTTAAGCCAACCCAATAACCAATCCAGATGGCCTTATCACTAAACCGTGCAGCATCAAATAGAAACTGTTGCTGTATTTCGCTGTCAACTGTTGCTAAATGGGCCCCGTATTGTCTACAGTTATCGCTGGAATGGGAAGTAAATAATACATGTTATCGAGCAAAAATGTTCATTAGCTTGGTAGTTGGATAAACATGAAAATGCTCAGACACAAGCCTAAAATTTTCCGTACTGTCAGCTTACGGCCAACCTGGTCGAAGGCCTTCATCAGACTGACGTGAGCAGTTGTTCACACTCACTGACCGCTAGGTGGTATAGCGGCCAGGACCCTCTTGTGTCTACCTGACATTTATAAGAGGGTCCTGGCCGCTATACCACCTAGCGGTCAGTGAGTGTGAACAACTACTCACGTCAGTCTGATGAAGGCCTTCGACCAGGTTGGCCGTAAGCTAACGGTACGGAAAATTTTAGGCTTGTGTCTGAGCATTTTCATGTTTAATACATGTTAATACATTAATACATATTTACTCAGCAGGACTCGTGTCATCGTCTAAGATTGGTTGTGTGGTAAATTATCAGTATATTGCTGAGGCTAAGTGAAATACACGAACCCGTTTCGTTCATGAGATTAAATTTATTTGTGGTAATTATTACTTCATATAAAATAATGATGATTTAGGCACCGGTCAATATGTGGGTTTTAAAACTATTTTGTCAAGTTGCCAATGACAATTAAACCGCTTGCAAGGAATGTATATCTAACCAAAGTGAGATTTCACTGTTTTGTCGCGGAGACGGCGTTTATGAGCCCGTGCGATTAACAGGTGAATAGATCTACGCCTAACAAAAAGAAAACACGTACTTCGCATATTGCCATTCCTCTTCTGTGTGAAAATGTCGAAAGCAGGAGTCGTCAACATTTTGCCACTGGTCGGGACACTCACCAACCACAGCTGAAGCAGATTAAGTAAGGTTAGGCCTTCTCTCATTTGATACCCATAATATTTAGATATTAGATGAATATTAAACGTTCCAACGCAAGACCACGAAAGGATGAAACTTCCCAAAAGGTATTCTGTATATGACATATATTGGTGCAGATAAAGATTCAATGCCATTTGCAAAGATATCCAGTCTGCGTCTCCAAATCATCCATGGTCAGACTTGAAACTATAAAGAACATTTATCTAATGCTTTCCTCACGTTTTTACAAAACAATATATTGGATTATTCACCGCCCCATGTCGTTGAAAACATTTATGTGTAAACTAATATTAATCTACACTTATTTTCATTTAATTTTTTACATCATGCGCTAATGTGTTGTTTATAATGAGATCTTTTAGCGTATTTTTGCTGTCCAAATTCACTATTTCTATATATACATATCAAGCGGGTTTATAATGACCTTTGTGCCTCTTGCAGATGTAGGGAAAGGAACCATGGCAATTTTCAGTTTTCATTTTCGTTTTGATTGACATATTTCGGTGCACGCGCAATGCTCCACAAATTTGATCTTGGTTCCCGCTATTGTCAGGTTCCTGAGTAGCCCAGCCCCTGGTCATCAAACAACGTAAAGGCGCCATTTGATTTGCATGTTCACCATATAAATTTCACAATTCTTTACACAAACTTCTTTGATAGAGAATATGTATTGCAGCACACATCTGAGGTTGCCCGACTTCAAATTTTAAGGAAATACAATAACTTTGAACTTATTCGTTACATGTGGACGTTAATGTAGCCTTTAAACTGTAATTACATATGTAGTTGCGGCATGAATATACTTGAATACGTCATATTGGGCACAAGCATCGCGATCACTAAACATCACATTGATTAGAAAAAGCACGCAAACTTACAAGAGGTTAGTCACGGCTTTTTCTCCGGTCACCCACTGCCACGCTCCATCCCGTTTCCCCTTTGTTACTCCTACCCACCACGTTTGGCTTTTGGAGTGTAGGAGGGTCAGTCTGTCCGCTGTCGTGGTAATAAAACCCTGAATGACAACACCATTTGAATAACGCACGGTTTGCTTTCTGAGGGATGAAATTCTAGATTTCAAAGTTAACGCTATCAACCCCCCTCCCCTCTTTTATTACATATCCTTGTCGCCATACTGAGATGAAGAAAAAGAGCAGGGCGTTTACACTGTAAAAAAGTAGATACTACTGTTATGAAAGGCCGTAATGATGGGGTCCCAATGCACCTATAAAATGACGAAACTAATTACGTGATAAAATAGCTTTCTGATATTTGAACTTGATCTTGATTTAATGCACCTCCACGATTGAGGCAGATACAAGTCGAAAATGTGCACCCCAAATCTCGAACTTTTAATACACGGAGTGGGAATAAGTGTCGGCGAGTTTCTTATTGTAGAAGGATAGCCGTTTCAATCTGCACGGATATTACCACCACTAACTGTCTGAAAAGCAGGGTGGTTGTTGCATAATGACCGAATGATTGTAATTCACTTTATGAAGTAAGACTAATACAATAAAGTTAATCAAAATCAGACCTACCCGTTCCTTCTCATCGGAATACCAAGTTAGGTCGCCAAGTGTTGCTTGACATGCCTCCCGAGCCTCTTGCCATGTTTTGCCGTTTCTGTCGAGGTTGAAACTGAAGCAGTAATCACTTATTGGACTTTCCAGCCACCCGTCTGGACATAACTGCCCAAGGACTGAAACGAACGTTTGTATAAGGCATTTACAATATCGTTTTGTACAAAATTTTTAAAAACGTAATGCTTTTTTTACCATTCAACAATTGGCGAAACACGTGTGCGCTTCGTTATATAATTTGACACATTGTTTTCAGTACAACATGGCTGAATATTTGATAAAGGCTTAACTTGTTTTGTATATATCAAGAACCTTTTTGTAATCTCTCCAATTTCAAACCAATGGTATCTATAACACTAACGCCGAAAACAATTTCTTATTTCAATCCTGACTGGCACCTAACAACTAAACATTATTGGCGTTCCTTTTGGTTTTGAAATCATGATTGGCAGGCGCTGTTCATTTGAGCTGAAGCAGGTGGTTTTAGCTAAATGAACTTTGGTGATAGTAAATGGCCATTGTGAAAATTATCAGCATTGCATTTACAATATGAGGCGCATTTTTTACTTTCACTCTCACTTTGTACTTACCAGAAGGCAGTTTAAATATCAAACAGGAAAATAAAACTACTGTGCGGAACCCCATCACTGCTGTCTTCAGTTGAGTATGAAACGCCTAGATGATCTGGATCACGTGCATCTTGCAGATAGCGCATAGGTTTTGGCTGCAACTGTACCGATATTAGTCATTGTTTCTGACACACATGATGTGGTGTATTGATACATATATTTACAAAAGTTGTGGTCAAATGAGACGAACTGCAGCAAGACAGTATCTCGTCTTATCGAATATTCGGATAACCCCTCCACCTTGGAGGGCAATAGCTTCGATACTAATCGATTTACAAAAGAGCTTCGATAACCCCTGCCGATAAATGTGTGAAAATCACAGTTTGTTCATGATTGGATTGTTTCAGCTTCATGACTCATTTATAATCTACACCCAGCTGCGAATCAATATATGACAGATAAATGATATATTCTGCCTCATCAATCTTATTACACAGGCTTGTTGAAGTCTATCATGATGAGTATAGCATCAGTGCGTCAAGGTACCCTACCCAGGTTGTATTATCTCTCTTCTTTAACAATAGCGTCAACGTACAGCTGGCATACAGTAGAATATAAAATAAAATTCGTTAGGTATATTTTACAGCAACTTTATTTCATCCTCCAAACTGTAAAAGTTTTAATAAACACACTTCACGTGTGTACATGCAATGAACATTATGTACCAATGACACTTACAGAATTGGCCTACGTAACAGGAACACGAGAATAAAACCGAAGATCACAGTTCACAGGAAAAAAAGTGGACTTCAAACCACAGTAATAATAAAAATACAATATCACCCTTCAAGGGCAATTGCTATGCAGTGACTTTGGAGTAATGGTAGGCAAAGGGCATTTAATGGGTAAGGGAAAAAATAAATATGGCTGGTCACAGGTCGAGGATAACAGGTGACCTTCCTCCTAAATATGGTTTTTACCCGTCCAGCAAATGTTCTTGCTACTTCCTATATACTGATCAGATCTGGGTGTCATATTGGCCACTTGAAATTATTCCCAATTTTGAGAAAATATTATCACGCGATGTAACAGAAATAGTAGAACGCCCGTTTGTTAACGCTAACAAGTACCAGGTTAAACACGTTTGGCTTATTTCCTAATTGGGTCCCAGGTTGGCAATGAGTTTTCATTTTACAAACGTTCATTTTCGTCATTGAATGGTATTTCAAAAAGCTCAGTATCTTTGTTATCTGCATATGAAAATGCCACAGTGTCTCCAGTTTCTTTGTTGAAGGACGCCAAAGCAATGGACACTTGACGCCGTCTAAATACAGTGAACCCTATGATGGCGAGTAGGCAAGCGATGACCAGACATAGAACTATTACTGCAACAGTCCCTCCATTCACTGGTAGTCCTGTGGTGCAATATTGAAAAAAAAAATCATTTGAAAGGTGCAGATATACATTTGCTTTTGCATTTGACAGTGTCAACTAAGTCTGAGTAGGTTTGATGCTTCGTTATAACGAATACTAAACTGAGATGAAGTGACACGCCCAAATGCAGTTAAATTATTACTGTAAAACAGGTAAAGCATAAGAAGCACAAAAAAAAACACACACACACACAATGCTCAGCATTTTGACCTAAAGTATTACTACGTGTCAGTGCTAGTTCAGATAACGAGAAGGCTGTAGAATTCAAATAGGGTTGGAAAAAAAAATAATTTTACCCATTTGTGCCTCTGTCTGCTTGTTGGTCTCTGGTGATACCGTGGGATTTCCTGATTCCGTTGGCAATGGTGATGTTTCGTTGATTGATACGGATGCTGTTGGCCTAACTGTGAATCGTATATGGAAACAGCATCAGTTAATATTTTTTTCTTTTTGACTTTTGATACAGCTGTGTCACAGGGGAGATGACCGATGATTTATATCTTTCATAAAGGTAAATGAACCGATGATAGTGAAAACGAAAAAATTGTGAACTTACGAATGATCGTATCAGACGATTTAAGTTTGCTGTTGAAAAAATGATAATATTTTTTTGTATCTCTTCGATTTAACCGTGGCGTTTCTCAAACTTGAAGAAAGGAGCAAGATTATGGAAATTGAAATTAATTAGCATGTTTCAGTTCTTACTCTTTGGAGTTTTGCATATAAATCCTAAACCACGGTTACAAACGATGTCATCCCATTCACCGGTCGTGACCTTGAACTCCACGCAGTCCTCGCTTCTTCCTTGGTCACGTGGTTGTCCAGGTGACCAGTTCGTGAAATCAAAAGGTGTCCCATCAACCCAAACAAACTCATCTGGAAGGATAATTTTTTAATAACGTTGGTTTTTTATGAAAGTGTGGACGAGGTGCGAATAAAAAGTTCAGATTTTGTAGAAAAAAATTTTTTTTTCAAAAAATGAATGTTCAATATCTTGTTCAGTATGATAATTCTATGACAAAGTGTATGCTAATAATTTACTTGTATAATAATTCCAACTGAAAAATAAATATAATTATTATCTAGTTTTTCAGAAGAGATGAATGCCTAGGTACTACATGTACAATGTACATGACAACATATAATAATAATAATTGATAAGTTCACTGTTATAATTACTTTTATTTCATTTTATCACGTAGACAAGTAAAATAGTAATTTTTGCAATAATCAAAACACACCTTGAAATCTTCGAATAAGACCAATCCACAAGTTTCTGTAAGTGCTCTCACTTTTCGTTAAACCAAGAATAAAATCCACCTCATCTTGATTTGCGAAAGATGCAAGTTGTCCTCCACGCTTGTAGCATTCAAATTTAGCGCCCGCCCAAGTCTCATACGCATGCGCATCGTAAAAGAAACAGGAAGCGCCGTACTCAATCCACCCGTTTCCTTCAGGACACCACCCAGGCAATGGCACCGTGGTGGTTGGGGGTTTGGCTAGAAATAAAGAGAAAAATGGGTTATCAAGTTTCAAATGTAATAAGGCGAAACAGTCAAAAATGAAGTAAATGTACGTGTGAATGTGATGAGGAGAAAGTGTCTCCTTGGTTGAAACAAACGCAACAGGGAAACAGAACAGTATCCAGTTCTCAACCTAAATTTATAAATGTCTATGTTAATCGTATTCTATCCGATAGTCACTTAAATTTGCAAGAACATTACTTACCCTCCGTTGACATACAGACAAAAAGATATCTATCATTACAGTCTGAAGACCTCCATTTGGCGTTGGGAGTTATCACACCACATTGGCCTGCTGCTTTTGGTTGTCCTTGATCCCAGTTCGTATAGGTCAGAGGCCATTCGTTTACCCAACTAAAGTTTTTCTAAAATTCACAGGTGGGACAAATTGTTTATATAGAATACTTGCAATTATTTGTCAAAATAATACCATTCACATTATAAGAAATATGATAGGGGGCCTATATACACATGTATGCTACATGGTAATAGTGAGTTTTTTTACGGGTTGGTGCACATATTGCTGAAATAATTGCCAGGACGATGATTGAAAATAATCAAGTTTGGTTGTATATCATTTTAGTGGAAAACATGGAATATGCGCATCAATTCAAAATAATTTACCTGACCCATATCCTTTAAACCAATCCAAGCAGGTTGGCCAGACGCCTCTGCCATTATTAACTGAATATTGGCCTCCGTGCGGTGATCTGGTACAAATGCCAACAAAGTCCCATCGTCCGTGCATTGGTCCCGTGCTTGTTCCCAGCTAACAGCTTCCATGTATAGTTTATAGCATGCCTGACCATTGTAAGTCGTGTAACCAGACTTACAGGCACCCGAGGTTGAAACCGCTGGTGTCCACGGAGTACTGATACGGGAATCTAAATAAAAATGTTTTGATTGGCCGAATTAACACGTGACTTCATATAGGAGGTACACAGAGTTCTGCCAAATTACAAACAATGACAATACTTGTATTTAGTTTCTTATTTTGTCTTGATTGTGGATCGCCGTACACCAAGTGAAATAATTAAGTGTAAAACTTGAATATCACAGAATCCCAATGACTTTACATGTATCATTTTTATCTCAAACGAAAATGCGATATGTCATATGTTATCTTTAAACGTCCTTCTCGTGCAGAAATTTCATCCAACGCGTACTGACTTTCAGATTAAAAATTGAAATATATATATTCATATAAAATTATCAAAAGTTAAACAAAAAAGACTACCTTTCCAGGTTTGGCATATGTAGCCATTAACCTGAGAACACTCTACGTCAACCCATCTTCCCAGACTTCTCTTAGTATTTCTGACTTTAACGCATTCTCTATCATTTGACTAAAATGGAAAAAGCAATACGAGCAAAAAACACAATTAAGATTCAACGTCTTCCCATGTCTGTTCAAAGAGTTACAAGGCAGGGCAGAGACAGACATGTTTCTGTTTTAAGGTAAAAAAAACATGCGTAAAAGCACTTTAAAACCCATGTTCACTGACAAAAGCAGTATCACAATGTAACATTTTTAGACATCATTCACACATTCTTGCATTTCATGTAACGCTCCTTTCACCATTATTTTTTAAGTAGGGTATGTGTAGTGCAGATCTACTTACCTGTATAATGTATTGGGCACTGACAACGTGCAAGCAGCAAGCACTGACTCTCAAATACAAGAAGCAAACTAAAAACTACACTTTTGTACTGCTTCATAAACACCTAATTCCTTCAACCGATACTGACACCCTGAACACGAACTTATATGAGCAATGATCGCTTTCATTAACAACTAGCCCATTCCCAATACGACATACTTACTTGTCCTAACGTGGGACTCCTAACGTCCCAGTTCACAAAGCTCACTTCCTCGTTGGTCAGCCAACGGAAAACATGGCGGCGGGCATAAATATAGTCGAAAGTAGAACTCAAGCCTATCCAGAGGTCAACATCGGTGTCTTGCAAATAACTGGTTACGAACCCTGTCATTTGCAATGTTATATTTACAAAATCATGTTTATTTTGCTAATACAATGTTAAACTTGTTTTGTTATTCTATTGAAAACCGTCCACTCTAATTCAAAGAGAGTGCATAGATTTTAAAGAGAAGCATTTAACCACACTGAGAACGCATTCATAAAATATAAGAATAACAGAATGCAACTAGTGACATTTTTTATCCTTGTGTACCCCCCACCCCCAAGGAAAATCTTGTATTTTCTGCGTGCGTAGCAGAATAAGCTATTTTTGATCTATTCAAAAACAACAACGTTGGATCACCCTTTTATGGCCTATACCTTACCTTGTTCCAGAGGGTTCGTAATGGATGCCAAACTATATTCTTTACCCAAGGCCGAACACGCGGCTGCCGCACCCTCCCATGTCTTTCTTTCTGAATCCACCTTTCCGAAAAACTTATAACACCTATTACCTGTTTAAAGAGTATAACAAGACTATAAATAGACAAATTCAAATTTAAATCTTCGTGCAACATGACAAATGATATTCAGATAATTAACTTAAACCGTATATTTTGCACATTGACGCGTGTGACATGTGCGACAGCCCTGCCCGCCGTCGTTCCCAAACAGACTAGTAACTGTGAAGGGGACTAAAAAAACAGTTTTTTAACCCTGAACAATAAAAAGGTGCATGGTTTATTTTGATGCTTGTCAGATACGGGTCACTGAAAAATTAGTCGTTGGCTTCCATGAGGACGAAAGACAAAAACTGCAATCTAAAGACTTTCATTTTGATTCATAACTAGAGATTGGCACATCATACCAGCTGTTTCAACTGACGCAAACTGTGTTAAGAGGGGAAATGATAACATGCTGTAACATAAGAAATATTATTTAAATATGATAACAGAAAAGGATGAAGCCTCCCAGTTGCGCTTCATTTCGATCTTATACATACCAACGCCGTGAAATCCTCTAGGACAGTAACCGCTTATGGGGGGCGTCGTAGCCATTGTTCCAGTTGTCTTACTTGACTGGTGTTTCTTACATATGAACGGCATCTTATCGGCACAGTTGTCGTCATTGAACGTCCCTGGAGAACAGAACATATTATTATGATATGTGAAATGGAGAGAGAGAGAGAGAGAGAGAGAGTTAGAGAGTTAGACGTATGAAACACACTGTGCGTTTACAATAATTTTGGAAATTGCATGAAAGCCATATGCACAAAAAAGTTTAAGTCTTTGCGCTGCATCACACATTTGACTAGCAAAACAATTCGTACTGGTATTCGTACCTGGAATGACGTTATCCTTCCCTGAGTGGATATTCACACATCTCTCGCTCCCGTGAACAGAGTTTGGCTCTCCTTTGGCCCAATTAATGTAGATCATTGGAGAGCCGTCGGCCCATCTGTCAAAGATATTTTACAGAAACTTTACAGTTGGGAGTTTGCACATTTGTGTGGACCTTGATGGTTTGAAATATAAGTTTCTTATTTTCTATAAAGATATGAGACCCGTATATATATATATATATTGTGCGTTTACTCAATGCTTTAAGTCTTGAATTTTTTCTTCCTTTCTTCATAAAAATGAATTTTGTTTAGAAATATTATCTAAAATATAGAAAAGCATTAAAACCATGCAAAATACATTGGGTTCTGCCATATTGAATCAATTCAAAATACCAGGAACAGTATCTACACCAATGGAATGGTGGTTGCTCAAAACTACAGAAATATCATAGACTCTAGGATATATCAGTTATTTACATATATGAAACTGGCATTTAATGAACTGTCGTATCACAATTAAACTTGCCTGTATCCCTGAAGGTCAAACGAGTTTGCACCGATCCAAAACTTGGTGTATTGTGTCTTGCTGACCAATGTTGTTACAAAATCCTCCTCACCGGTAGTCTGTATACTAAGAAGATCGCCAGCGTTCTCCAGGCACCACTGGCGTGCCTTGAACCAAGACTTTTTAGGTGTTAATGTCCAACTGCTATCCTCACTAACATAGTAACAGTGTTCGCCGAAAGAGTTCCAGGTTTCACCACAATTACCCACGCCTGGATTGAAACATAACTGCGTAAATAAACACTCCGTTCTTTGTACTAATACTATTGTAACACAAATACCCATACTAAAATTATGAAAAAATAAAGACACATGGAAACATGAACATAGTATTTACAACATGGAATTTAGCTACTTAAATGAGACAATAAAGCTCAGTTAGGCCAATATGCACCAAGTTTCATGGTTGACAAAAGAGAACCACACACAAAAATCGCTCTCTTTAGTAATCATCATCGCAACACTACAAGGTGCAACATCACATTTCAGTTAAATATACCGCCGGCTAATCTTCTAGGTGAATGATACAAACACACTGCACCGATATCGGTTAGCAAAACCTAGAAACTTTTGACGTTTTTGCCTTTTTTTCAATTTACCTTGAATTGGCGTCGTTATTGTGCTTGGCATAGGAGTTGCAGTAACCGATGTTTTACATATCCAGCCTTTGGCAGCTGCACAGTTATCATCTCTGAAAGTCCCCTTCGTCTTGAAGAGGCTAACACACATTTCTCTGCCGTTGTGGTTGTCAGGTTCGCCTAGTCCCCAGGGGGCGTACGTGTTTGCTGTGCCGTCAGACCAGGTATGGTTGGCGCCATCTATACGATAAAATCACAACAACCAAGATACCGGAATCCATGCAAAGAACTATTAATTATCTAAACATTGTCATTAATTGCGACTAGTAAGTTAACAGCATTATTTGTGAATTTAACATTGCGTTATATTTATATATAACAACATCAACCGATACTGTTTTACTGATATCTAAATACAGGTTATATTTATAAATGATTTGGTTCACTGATGGTGACAGGGGTTTCTAATTATGTTAAAAGGAATGTGCCTAAAGAAAATAAGGACAATTTGCTTCCAAACTCACCTGTTGCATTTGCTGCCAGATGCAATCCAATCCAAAGTGACCTCGTGTTCAGTGAATATCTAGGACAGAGAAAAACGACTCCAGGTTAACTTTGAGATATTTTAAAATGCGCACACCAGGAAAAAAAACTAAAGTTACAGATTTCACTCTTATATTATAAGATGTTTGTGGATATATTTATTCTAAGTACCCGTTACATTACCTACAACTATTCACAAAATGAAAGGGCAAAATAACCTTTGTCATATGGTAATATGTTGAACATTAAAAATAATCTTTTTGCAAAATGTAATAGAAATATCTCATTTTAAGTATACCTGTCAGTACTTTTTAATCGACCCATGAACCAATCTATTTCCTCTGAGCTGTGAAAACTTGCCAGATTTCCCCCTTCTGACTGACAGAAGAGACGGGCGTTTTCCCACGTCTCCTTGTGTACGCCCGTTTTAAAAAACGCCTTAAATGGTCAAAAGGAGTTCAACAAAGTTTATACGGTACATATTTTGTTCATTGCAAAATTATACAAAGTTGATTTATTTTGCAATTTACTTTTATTCATTTATCTATTTACTAATTTATTTATTTATTTATTTATTTATTTATTGTAAAACGCCCCTTTTGTTTTTAAGACAAACGTTACCTTGTAGCACATATTGTCTCTTTGGAACCAATCTTCTCTGCACGCAGGACCTGGTGTGGTTGGCACTGGAACTGATAATGCATTTAATTCCTTGAAAGCAAGTCTTCACATACGTGATGGATCAGATTTAACGTATGAAAATAGCACAATCACAAACTGCAATGTCTGTACACCTTAGGCGGAATGTCCCTGTCCTTTTTGAAACACTGGCAATGTGCACACACATGTGAAGGAATGGCCCGTCGGGCTGGAGGATGAGGAGACGGACAAACCGACAGGTATACACGTGCTACATATACATACAAAACATAGCCAAACTAGAACTCTGTGTGTGTGTGTGTGTGTGTGTGTGAGAGAGAGAGAGAGGGAGACAGAGAGAGAGCTTTAGACATAAGTATATATAGCATCTAAATATAGGAGTTTTTACAAATTGGTTCTATCAAAAACATCTTGGTAAAAAACAAAACAAAAAACTTTAGACTATGTCTACTTACTTTTTGCTATTTTACAAATAAAGTTATGGAAATATAAACAATTAGCGGCCTGCCACCCTCCATTTCCTGGGTGTATGGTAGCACAGTTTTTCTCAGTGTTATTAGAAGGCTCCATTTCCTCCCAATTCAAATAATTGACAAGTGAACCATCTTCCCAACCAAATGATCCTGAAAATAAGCGCATTGCAAAAGTTCTATGACAATATTTTCTACTTGCTCACATCAGTTGAATATTTGTCTATTTTGATACTGAATATGAAGACATAACCATGCTAACTTTTATTACTAGCCATTCATATGAAATATATATAATAAATCCGACCAATGAAATTTTGGGAAGACAAGGTACAATACTTCTCTCATCACCTTACATGTTACACTTTTGAATGCGGCGATTGTGTGGAATTTACGAAACCAGCCTCTGTAACTAAACAATATCCTACCTCCAAATTTCCTAACCAACCCAATATAATACTTTCTACTCTGTCTAGATTTCATCTCTCGGAGAGTCTTTACAATGAATCTCATAATGCCCTGACTTGTTATAGATGCTAGCGTCCCGCCTTGTTTATAACAATGAAAGTTCGCTTGGCCCCACCTCTTGAATTGTTGGTTAAATTGATAGCAGTGGTGGCCGTATGGACGCCATGAGTTGCCACTCGGACACTGCCCTGTGTTTTTAGGTTCAGGAATAATAGCGGGAGGTGAGGCTGAAATATAAATTAACAAATAGATATATAATGCTCATATTATTAAGTCTTTAACATTTTACCTTTCGTCTTTTAAAAATGCATATATTGCGAAAATATCATAATGACATACATGTAATATCAGTGTGACAGTATAAGTCAATTATTATAGATATCTGATATAAATGATTAAATGTAATCAAAATATTTGAGTACAATAGCAACTAGTTTGGTCTAAAAGAGAATTTGAATATCGGAGTATGGTTCCTACTTTGTTATTACTACTATTGTTATTGTTATTATGATAATAAGCATCATCATTATTATTGATATGATGTATATTGCACATGCAATGGACTATAACAATTATATACATTGCACATGCAATAATAACATTAGTACCCGATGTTCTTTTGCATACTGATGGCAGGTTAGCTGTACACGGCATATCATTCCAACGGCCTCCTGGCATAAGAGCGATGCATTTTGATGGATCTATGCCTATGGGCGCTATTGATGCCCAATTGAGATAATCCGCTGGCCAGCCATCTACCCATTGGTATGTGGACTGTGAAATAAAAAACAGGAGAGAAGGTGATGGATTAAGAAAATGTGGGGTTATTTGAACAGTCGGTATTGGACCCTTGTCCATATGAGGGATTAGGGTACAGTAGGTGCAAGGGGCAATTGTTTTTGTCGTGACATCAGTTAATTGTATTATAAATACATACAAAAACCACTGTTAACTGCAAGAAAGTTCTCTCTGTTCTTCATCCGAAGCCATGTTTGATTGAAACTCGGCCAACATGACATGTTACGCAATCACTTTAATATAGAATCATTCAAGACTCGACTTATATACGTTAGCTAATTTTCATTACCCCATTCCTGTAAATACCCAGCCAAATGGGCTGTGGGGGCTGCTGCGTTACCAGCATGAGAAATGCCTGTTCATATCCATCCATTATAGACACCAGCGTATCTTGTTGTCTCTCACACGTGACTTTGGCTACTTCCCACGTCATAGGTGACGTCATTTGGTAGCAGGCGTCCCCAAAGGATAAGTAGCCGAGGGGACAAGATGTAGTGGCCTGTGTTGGTGCTTGGGTGGTCAAGGTAGGGTCTTGTAAATAAAACTACTTTTTAATATTTGCAAGAGATATTATTTATATTTGTAAGAAATTCATATATAAAAATAAACAGGAGGGGGGGAGAAGAATAAGAAGTAGAACAACAACAATAATAATAATAAACAAGAAAAAGAAGAAAACAACAACATCAACAACAACAACGATAATAATGTTATTATATGTTATTAATAATGTTAATTTGAAAGGCATTAATTAATGCTTACAATACGCAAAATAGTAGTTAAATATTTTTAGAGGAGAAAAACATGTCTTTGTCTTTATCATCATTGTTTATTTCATTAATATAAGAAACAAATAAGGATTATAATATATTTTGTAGTCTGTAGATTTATAACCCATAATACCCAGTATGTAGATTTAAATTATTTCACTGTTAACCAGTTTAAAAGACTGCCTTTTGGCTATAATACAGTATGATTTATTGATTTCCACATGTGAAACGATTGTAATGTAAAATTAATATTGTAAATAACATAACAATTTGCACCTTTCCAAGCTTGGCACACATATCCCATCCTTATCGCACACTTTCTATCTTGCCAATGCCCAACCGACAATGTCTTAGTGCTTATACTGACACAATTTTCCTGAAAATTGATCATAATAAGTAAAAGAAAAACAAGCTCCTAACAACAAATATATTTTATAAATATATAACTTATTTTATATCTATAAGGTTTAAATTTTACCACTGTATGCTATTGAAGGCAAAAATAAACAACTGAAATAAAATCAAATGAAATAAATTAACACTCCACAGGCTTTTTATGCAATGTCAATATTACGACATTTTTTTTACATACTTGAACATCTACAATCATCAAGTTGATTGACATAGTATTTAACAGTTACATGTCATACATACCATATCAGCTCCATATGACTGGCCATTGGGTTCTCCGTGGTCCCAGTACAGGAAGTCAACTTTTGTATTGTCAGTCCATTGAAATTTCCTCATCCTGTGCCTCGTGCCTACCCAAAACATGCTGATTCCAAGCCAAAAATCCACTGTTTTCCCTTTCAGAAGGGTCGTCACTAGTGCTGAAATAGAGATTGTTTTAAAGAAGGCAGGTCACTGTAGTCGAAGTTGAAGGATGGACCGTGTAATGCATTCCGATGATGAGAGCGTGTATATATCCATTTTACAATAAAACTCAATTAGACAACAGTTAATTGACACATAAATATATAAAGAATAGCAAAATGTTATGTAATACTGTACGCAGCATATGGATTCATTAACAACGCCATAACCATTTCATACCGATTTTGAAAATCATTTATTATTATTATTTAAACAAGATATATAATGAACTGTTAATTAAATGTTTACGCTCAAATTTATACGAATAATGTTTACAAAAAAGAAACAAAATCGACAGATTACCTTCCTCTAATGGGTTTGTAATGCTAGCCAGTGTGTATTTACTATTCAGTGTTGCGCATGCGTCTATCGCCTCCGTCCAGTTCTTTAACGTGCTGACGTCAGTGCCATCTCCTTGGATCAAGTAACACTTGTTTCCTGGAATATGTAGAATCTAGTGTAATTCTATATAAATAATTTTAAACCTAAAATTGTTGTTTAATACAAATTTATTTATTAATCGGTTTATTACAGCAAAAGAAAAAAAGTCTCAAACTAATGTTTGAATAACAATTCATGAAATCTGCTTTCAGTGTCGTAACCAAATACTGGTCACTTACCGATCCCATGGAATCCAACTGGGCATTGACCATGTATGACTGGTGTTGGGGTGGGTGTGGCCGTTGTACTGCTGTCTTTGTGTTTCTTACATATGTAGCTCAGTGCTTCGCCACAGTTCTCGTCACTCCAATGCCCTGTATTTACAGTACTTTTATATAAATGTACAATGGGTACATTCAGGCTATGTAGTTTTATATAACATTCCATATGTAATAGTTTTCGTATTGCACTCTGCCAGCATATTCCTTTGGCATTCTCAAATATACACACAATGTGACAAAAAGGAAATTAAAAATATCATGGAACATGCATTCTATCTTAATACTTAGAACGAACCAATAACCAAGTGTATCGATACACATACAATCAGATATAATAATCAGAAGTGCCTTAACACTGGATTCCATCACATATCATAGCTATAGAATGAATACAATAAACTTTAAGCACTTAGTATTGTTAACTTTAAAAAAACTGCAATGATATAAAGTGTAGAAATTTGGACATCAAAAATTTAGATGCCCCAAACCAATCACCTGTTTCGGTTATGAATATAACACACTTCTGGCCACCATGGAGATCGTTTGGTTCGTTAAGACTCCAGGATGTGTAGTCAGTAGCCGTGCCATCAGACCATCTGCGGTGATAAAATAGAATACAATGGAAAATAACAGAAGAGAAGAGAACAGAAAAGGACAGAAGAGAATAGAATAGAATGCATATTTGTACATTCTTTTAAGATGTATTTGAAGTCATTTTTTGCCACAAAACCACAAACATGATATTTAAATGGATATGTTCTGCTTGTTTCTGTGCTATAAAAAATCCTCGGTCGATTAATTCCGGCAAGTCAATTGAATAATTGTGCTATTGCATGCTCAGCAGTGGCGAGCCATACTGTAAATCACTATGTCAGTTAGGTGGACTTTTACAAAGTAGAGGTACGGATAAGTAAATCCATTTACGACCAAAGGTTTCAAGAAGGTGCGGTTCAAAGCTCTTTTATGGCTGATCGAGTGATTAGTTTCGTTTATCTTTTGGCATGTCAACATTATAAGAGTTGAATAAGAAACTAGTAGAAATGTTTTACGGGAGTTACAGGGAATCCAAGCTTGCAATATATATAACTTTAAGTCACTGACGCCGTTAACAGTTAATCCTGTAGCAAATGAAACACATTTGAACAATGGAGATAGTTGAAAAATCTCGAAAGACGCCAATGTACAAAAAATACATGAAAAATGTTTGGATAAACTATTTACGCTACAGCAGATACAGATACTTACTTGTAACTTTCTAAGTCCAACTCGTTCAGTCCAATCCAGTATTTCGAAGCAAAACTCTTGTGAGACTGAAAATTATAGGGCAATGATGTATTACGGAATTTTCACGATATCTACAATATGTTGCTATAAAACATAATATAAGAATCCATTTACCATTGTTATTTGAATACTGCATCTTGAAAGGGTATACTTGGATTTCTTGAAACACCAAGGCTCTGTCTTAAATTTGATTTCACTTACTGCGATATAAAGAACAAAGTCATTTTCTTCACTGTCGTGTATACTGGCTAGATCCCCGCCAGATTGCAAGCACTGCCCTCTTGCGTCTTGCCATGACACTACTTCATTCGTCCCATAGGATTGACTTACAGTGTAGCAATAATCCTTGTATGCAAACCATTTTGAATGCGAACCACACTGAGAAGCTAAAATACGATTATATAGATTTTACATAAAGATAAATTGTTGCCAATAAAAATTAAAGCAATATACTTCACCCTTCATTGTTTACTTTATGAGAATGCTGACTCCTTCCTTAAGGTTGCAAGGAATAACAGTAGCTATTTCAAACAAATGAAACGTCATAACTCACTTAGAAAATATCAGTTTTCTGATATTCTTTCCATCGTATTAATCTAAACCATTTAGGGTGGATGCACATTTTAATATTTGGAATCACCAAAAAAGGTTGTCAGGGAAGAACCTACTTGGTCGCAAAATATTGTGCATTTGTTTTTTATCATTATATATACAGATGTATGCATTTCAAAAATACGAAACATGGTCATACCTGGTGTTGGCGTTGTTGCTGTGACAGTAGTTAAGAGGGGATCGCCTGTAACAAAAATTATTAAAAAGACGTAGAAAACAACTGGCAGCAATCTTAACAAAACCTGCTTCCCAGCAGGCAAACGACATTGATTCTACGTTGATTCAACGTTGATCCACCAAAATTAAAGTTGATTCAACTGTGAATCAATGTCGTTTGTCTGCTGGGTTTACCTCGAATGTACAACTTAAAATTGACACAATACTGTTTATCAAATTGTAATTCTGTTTATAGTTTAAGCCCTATTTGATCATACTTTGTTATTCATTAAAGGTGTATTACATATGGTTAAAATCCCTGCACTGTATACTTATCTCACTAATTTACAAATGACACTGCCTTCATTTTAGCCTTCATACTCTTGAATGTGCAAGGTGATAGAGAAGAATAGAGGACTTGACGATGACGAAACTGTACGCCTACCCTTCCGTAACTGACACAGCACGCCCCTACTGGCATAACAATTGACATCAGACCACCTTCCAAGATGGCGGTTCATCTCAACACAGTCTTCCTGTCCATTGTGGTCATTCGGTTCCCCGTCTTTCCAGTACGTGAAATCAAGCGCTGACCCGTCCGACCAAATGTGACCGGTTTTCTTGTCTGGTTTAGACAGGCCAATCCAAAAAATGTCGGGTGACCGAAGACTGCGTGATAAAACCAGTGACGAAAATTAATTTTTTGGAGTATGCAGATTGCATTATCACTACAATGCTCTTCAGGAAATGAGTATTTGGGCTAAGACAATTCAAACTATGATAAAATGTATAACTATAGACAGAAAAAGTAGATATATGTACAGAAACGGAAGAATAAATAACATTATATCTGTCGTGATTTGGCCGGTATTCTGAGAAAAAAATCCTCTAAAGATCAGTGATAGCTGTTTAATGCATCAAATATTTATCATAAATCTTTTAAAAACGCAATTTAAAAAAAACCAAGTTAAATGCAGTTAAAATCAATATAGTATAGTTTAAACAAAATATTTACGCATATTTGGACACATCGGAAGCGTTCCACAGGTGAATCTCGCTATGAAAACTTGCAAGATCGCCACCTATCGTTCTGCAGAAGTCGCGCCCTTCATACCAACTATACCCTCCTCGGTGGTGATATCTCTAGTGAAACGAAAGAATAAGTAAGATTAAAATTTTATAATCCCCTCTCTCTGATTTTAACAGAATATCATACGAGTGTTATATATACTTCATCAAATTGACTTATCCAATTTAAGATTTGACTAATTAATCAATATGCAGTTCAATGACATATTCAATCACACATTGTTGCAGGGAGTAACCTGCATGTACATGCATATTTGCAATTTAGATTTACATACCTTATAACAAAAATCGCCAAATTCTCTCCAGCCCCATCCTTCCGGGCACTCATAAGACACAGAAGGTGTGGTGGGAGTGTCACCAACATATCCAGCCCTGGGGTATTCACAGATGAATAACTTTCGTTGGGAGCACTTCCTGTCCACCCATTCACCTGTGATATCTGGCGTCTTGGAGACTGCCACACAAACGTACTCTTCGTTCCCTAAAAGTTACATTTTCCACAAGTTCCATAATAACCAAAATTTTGAAGAATTCTGGGTTGATGACACTGCACGCATGTTTGAAGTAAATCATACTGAGGAAGATGCTACACACCAGTATATCAGTAACATTATGAACTTTTTTTGCATTTCTTTGATTTAAGGAGAAAATAAAGAATGAAGGTTTTCAAACTGTTAAATGCACAGAAATTACAATTACCTGTGTGAAACTTGTTCCAGTTTGTAAATGTACTTTGTGAATTCTTTGCAAGCCATTTGTAGCTATTTTCCACGCTCCCTTTGCTCAGACCCATCCAGTATTCTGTATCAGTTGCCTTGTTGCCTATCAGTCCTGAGATGTAGGCTTGCTCTAGACTGATTACAATATGTAATAAATAACGTTACAGTAATATAACAGCCACTAGAGTCTTAAAGCCTCGGCAAAGCACTGCTTCCCTTTCAGTTGAAATTTGCCGACCAAAAATCCATTTTTATAACTATTATTTGCTTTGGCTTATCTGTTATTTTTGTAAAATTTCGAAAAAAGTCAGTTTTACTTGAAAATTTTTTCTTCGCCTGATTTTCTGTTCTATATGAGAGGATAATGTCTTGTGATATTGATTCTAATATCTAATGATTTAGAAGCCAAGAGAGATAAAGAGAACAGATATTATTCTTACTGGTCGTTTAGTGTTAAGAGATATCCACCCGAGCCGTTACATAACCTTCCAGCTTCTGTCCACGTAGTCCTTGAGTTAGACACAGTGTAGCATGATCCTCTGTAACCAACGGCAGTCTGGCAATTATAATAATAAACACGTTTAGTGACTTTGGTACAAAAAATGCTGTAATAATATTATTATTATTATCGTGGTGACGTAACTTTTCTACGAAATATAAAGTATGAAATGTGTATGTATTAGGAGTCAATTTCTGAATTTTTTAAAGTTCAAAGAAAAAAGACGCATCTTTATCCTTTACAAAGTTAATTGTATAATAACAATTCCCTGGTTTGGCAATTTCAATTAAAACCATTACCATCTTAACAGAAGATCCAATTTATTTTCAACAGGTTTAAATCACTACTCATTCATGCAAGCGTTTCACACATCGGTTACAATATAGATGACACACATGCATCACCAAAAGAAAAAAAAGAAAAAAAATCATCACTTTGCCTTATTGCATCCGTCGTACGTCACGGTAGGTGGCGACACCATACGTGTAACAAACTTCTTACAGATATAGGGAAGCCATTGATCACAGTCATTGTTCTTCCATTTACCAATCTGAGCAAAATTACACAAACAATAAATTAAAACATCTTTAATCTCTTCGAAAGGAAGCGAAAAAGTACGAATACTACTGTACTATCTGTTATCACATATACATGTAGGCCCTACATGTATGAAAATTCTAGTTTTTAGCCTCGTATATTTACATTTCCAGGTACATATGTGGCAAGAAAAGAAAGTAACTGATATCTGTGGATCAACTTGAAACAATGTCCCTTCGCTTCTCGACGTTTCAATAGTTATCTAATTGTGCCCCTCTCTTACGTCCTCTGCTGTGGTCAGTAGGCTGACGCACTGTCCGTTTCCAAGGTGACCACTGGGCTCCCGTTCCTTCCAATTTGTAAAAGTGACCATGGAATCATCGGTCCACTCATACTGGTTGAACATTCTCTTGGAATTCAGCCCAAGCCAAAACTCTTTCGGGTCATCTAGAGGAAGGCATAGAAAAGTTCTACGCGATGTTTTAACTAGGATAGTATGGTTCGATTCAGAACAATTGGCAAGCTCATCATTTGTTTTATAGTCCTAAAGCTCCGATATAAGATTATCATTCATCGCATATACTGTTGTGCATTCAAAATTTCGCATTCATATTTTGAATTAAAATTGATAAGTGAATAGAGTGTTGCTTTTGAACTGAAACTACATATATAAGCGTTTAAGAGTACATATATGCATTACAAGCATTTTATTTGAAATCAAGCTATTTTTCTGTATCAAATAACAAATATTAAGAATATACAGGGGGGTATATCATCGTCATCATGCTAATACTTACAACCCATCTCCCCTGTCAAGCTAGAGACAAAGTTGTTTTCATTGGCACTCAGAATAGACACCAGATCACTGCCTTCTCTTCTACATGCGTTTATGGCAAGGCTCCATTGCTTCTTGTCCTTCACCACTTTATAACAGCTCTGGTCGTAATGCTTCCAACCGTCGGTACAGTATGGATACCCTATCAAAACGGTAATGAGATTATAACAGCAACGTTAGATAAACTCTTACCTTGCTTCTTTTTTATTTTTTTTATTTTTTGTTTGTAACAGCGTCTGTGGCACAGATTCTGATCTCCGCACCTGTTCAAATAAAGGTCAGCTGGTATAAATGAGGCTTCAGTTCGTATCGTTCCCAGATGTTATATCATCTCAACGCCAACATCGATAGCAACAACATTAACAATAATAATAATAATAATAATAATAATAATGATGATGATGATGATGATTAATAAAGTCAGAGTGATGAGTTGACCCCACTACAGAACATTATGATGTGCATCGAATATTGTTACGTTTATTATATTTATATATAAATTCCACATTGCATTTTGATACATACCTATATCAACTGTGGTTACAGTGGACATGGTAACGGTGACGTGTCCTTAATAGAAACAGGAGTGTAAATGTGAAAAGGAAATAATAACACCAATCTTTTCAATTTACGTAAACCAAAGCGGTTCTTCTGCAAAATAATGTTATCATATTGATCAGAAAAATATCTTTAACTTTCCCAATACCTTGAACATCCATGCAATCTTAGAGCATAATAATTCTTTTCCAGGCACAACATATGTGACAACTTACTTTTGATTCTAAATGACAGAGACGGCATTATTTATATCTCGTTATTGTATCCGGTGTTTAATTTTCATATGAATAATATGGGTGAGCAACACTGAATAAGTTCTATATACACATTTTAAACTATACCTTTCTTTTTGCAGATGTACCCTCGCCGTTGTCGGCAGTCCTCGCTTTTCCATTCAGTTTTGAATGCGTCTATCTCCATGCAGTCTTTGCGTTGTTCTGAGTTAGGGTGGCCTTAAATACGCATATACTTAATAAGAACAATATGCAAGTAAATAAAAAAATTGGGTCGTAGAAAATCCATGACAAAGGAATTTATTTGGTCTTGAAATTTTGATGCAAGTTCTCGAAGTTTTCATCTCTATCAATTGTCCTTACATTTTTCTTTTTGACTCGAACCTTGAAGTTGGAATAGAAAGCCATTATATTTCAACATGCTTTCAGTTTCTGGCAATGTGTGTAAATAACAAAGTCCACAAACCAACACGTGGGAATAAGTTTCAAATGCCTTAGGTCTACATTAAAACAAGGTCATTCAGTATACAAGTAAAATATGTACTTGATTAGTCTGACGACGAGTTTCATATCATCTGACTCATAAAAATGCAATGCGTCTCAAATATAGAGTTCGAAACATGGGATTTAAGAATCTACCTTTAGCCCAGTTAAGATATGCAAACGCTGCCCCATCATTCCACGTCCATACGTTTTGGTACCGTAGATCATTACCACCAAGCCAGTAATAACGCATGTCTGAGATGGCACCAAGCTTCCCTGATAGAAAAACAGTTAACAAATCAAGCCAGTGAAGAAAATGAAATACTCTGGTTAGATCTACCAACTGCGCTAACTTTATAGAAGGAAGTGTGGCTGTTTTCGGCGACTTGGTATCCAGGACAGAAAGAACAAATACAGAGTTGGGGAATGCACGTTTTAACGTAATGATTCCTTTGTTTTTTGCACTTTTTAGAACCCTAAATTAAAGTCACCTGCTATATATTGCTGTTCACGCAAACTGGTCACGCTGGCAAGATCTCCACCATTGTGCTGACATTGCAATCTAGCTTCATTCCAAGACAAAGTACCCACATTGACCTGATAGCAGTACTCACTGAATGAGTCATCTTCCCAAAACATACCACATTTTGCTGTGAAGGAGGCTAAAATTTACAATAAATAATCGAATAGGATAAGATGGTATTCTAGAATTCTGAAATGAAAAATACAATATAATAATTATACTTTTGTTCAAAATGATATATGGTTGAATGAAAAATTATGAACCATTATTTCATAATTGTGATAGTGTGTTCTTTAAATTGTAAGGAGGCAGTCTCAGATTAGTTTGTTTCAATGCAATGTTCTGCATCATGTTTTGGTAATGATTCTACTCGTGTTCTTCCGCATAAACTTTTCATTTGTAATGCTTATTTAATCTAACTTCAAATGGAATTAAAATTAAACTTAGTCTGTCAAAAACTATTTTCTCAATTCATTGTCAAATTAAAAATATAAAGTTATCATGAAAGATTGTGTGTACAGTACTTAAGTAATTGAAAGTTAATTCCGGGATATGGTACAAAGACAGCAAATGTATTTGAAGACATCAGACACATAACTGAAACGTCTACAAACCCCGAAAATATCCATGTCAAAATGAAATGATACTCACGCCCTTTACTTGTAGATGTAAAAGGAATAACAGGGCCTGAAATAAATCAAGTACATGATAATTTATTTATTACAAGTCTGCGGAAACACATGAGGTACCAATTATACCCCATCGTAAAACCCAACTGACAGTATTTCAAAGCTTGTATACTTATACTTAATGACTGCTCTGAAAACGAGCATATGTATATTCCAAAATTCGTAGTTAAAAATATCACTAAAACGTGGAATTGTTACTCCCGTGGACTTGTAATAAACATCCGTCTGACTTTGACTATATTCGAGAACCGCCTCGCTGTCAGAAATGTCACAACAAAGTAAATTTATCTCTCTTTTGTACCTGTGAAAAGTTAATTTTACTACATTCCAGTCTGACGCTCCTTGTTTATCAGAAATATCACAAAAAATAAAGGATTTGCATTGGGACCTTCGTTCCGCAGCAGTCCCAGCTAGGTGTGGCTCAGCTGAGATGCGCATGGTCAGTGTCGACGGTTGATTGAATACTGTTCAAGCGAGTTGAACTTCCACAACAAGTATTTAGCAAAAACTGACCAAATTGGTCAGACATTACGTTATAATTTGGCGGGAGCTCGAAGTGACCAGCGTACGTGGACGAGTTTATTCCAGCATCTGTAGAGCGTGATATAGGGTCACTTTATTCGGTTTAAGGGGTGTTTTTTTTCTCGGTATGTATGTCAAATAATACACTGTCACCCTTTTGCGATATATGCCATGAACACCTCGAGCGTCAGCATAAATCGCTCGAGTGACAGCGTATTAATACACACAGTTAAAACATTCGTTAAAGGCGATTATCGATTAATATGCTTCCAGCCTTGTTGCAAGATACGTCACAATTGCCTGATAACCGAACTAGTGCTTATTAATTGATGTACTTACGTTCTAACTCAAAAGCAATTGCATGTCTTATCACGACCAGTCAGAACAAAACAAGTCTTTTAAGATATGTCCAGTAGCCAATTAGCCTGGACCTTGCTTAATGGCAGCAATATTATTGAAAATAAAGAATTTAAGTATGAAATTGAGGGAAAAACCCAATAATTAGAACAAATTTATGAAATCAATGAGAAAATGTAGAATAAACACCACTCCTCTCTGACAGGTCTAATAAAGCAAGAGAAACACGCCCTCTAAACTTAACTATGCAATGTGTTTGCCGGGTGAAGTGAGGGAAAGCGTAAAGCAAAGGTTTATGAAGGCATTTTCATTATAAGTTTCCAGCAGTATAGAGTAAGCTATTAGTCGTTGACACGCATACCTATAAGAAGTAACCTGTTCCATATTAAAAAAGCATGAAACCAATAATATAGTACTTATATCGATCTATACAGCTATATACATGTATGTTTACCGCTGGCACTCTCACCTATCATTTTTTCACAAATGTACGCCCGATGTTCATTACACCGGACATCGTCCCACAGTCCTTTGGCATTTCCAAACAGAACAGTTCCACAGTGAGCTTCAGAGCCCGAGTCAACATTGTCTGGTTTGTCAGGGGCCCAGTTGTTATAGGTCGCCTAGCAATGGAAACATACTAGCCACATGGAGAAAAACTCATTTAGAAAAATATGGCATCTCATAGAAGTTTACTGGGCCGTTTTTTACATCTATAGGCGCCTAAATATAGAAAACCATTGGAGTACCAAAATAGACATTCCATTATTAAAAAAAAAAAAAAAAAACTGACATGATTATCAAATAACGTATTTTATCAGAACACGAGAAAGATTCTGTTCAAACCCAACAGAAATTAAAAACATCTAGCATTCGTCATCAGTAAAGACAAGAAAGTATTTGGTTAGTTAAATATGGAAACATAATCGTTCAATTAACAATAAAAATAGGTCACTCACTACTGTATTATCGTGCCACACCCACTGTCCCTCAGTTTCTCTGTCATTGACTCCAATCCATGAGCTAGATACTAGCTTGCCTGATCATACATGCAAAAATGAAAATTGAACATGATTAGTTAAACTGATGAATGTTGGTATATTTCAGTTAATTTAGCATTAATGTGTTCAACATAGAGTACCTGTCTCTTCTGAAAACTCCATTAATATGAAAGCAAAACCAGTATTCAAATCAGTCTCACTGACATACTGACAGAGTTAAATTGACCTATTTCATTCTTATACCTGTTTAATTTCCAAACGTAAGGCAAACACTGGTCAAAGTTGATCCTTACTTCACTTTTGTTATACAGCCCATGTTCCTTATTTTCGGTAGAATTATACAAATTTATTTAAAGGAATGTATTAATACTGAATTGTGTCTCTTAGTGAATTAAACCTGAGTTACCGCTAATAAAGGACATCTCTCTGACATCATCCACTTTGACTAAATAAGCTCTTTCATCTTCACACGCCCTTTGTGCTTCTAGCCAGCTCTTAGAGTCATCTTGAGAGAAGAAGTAGCATGAAAACGAGTAGGCCTTCCAGGCAGGGTCACATGAGCCATTTGCTTTAAAGGAAAGAACGGCAGCTTGAAAAAATTACTGGGGATTTGAAGATTGTTTCGTAAAACATATTGATCAGCCTTTGTAGGAGGCTTTATGAAAATGCCAACCAGCAAAACAGTTTGATCACTTTCATAATATCACCACAAGAGATCCAATGTGATAAAAAGCACGTGTAGTTTTAAATAACCTATATATACCTTTGATGTAACTAAACAGTCAAATCAAAGTAGAGAAGTGAGACACTTTACATAAATACTGATCACTTAGACCAGAAACGCTTAAGTTAATTGGAAACATTTCTCGGTATTCTAATTACACGTGTTTTCGAGAAATGCGTGAAATGTACAAATCCAAGAGAGTAGAATAAATCGTGATAACTTCTGTTCTTATAGTTACCTGGTAACACAGTGGGTGGATTAACAACTTTTCTGTCTGAGATCTGACAGATGAAGTTTTGCTGGTTTAAACATTTATCGGATATTCCCCATTTTCCGTCACCTGAAAAGAGAAAGAGAACCATGCATATACAAGTAATTATAAAAATCATCGTATAGAATAATTAATATCCTACAAAATATCGATTGAGAAAAAAGTATTATTAAAACTAGAACCAAATATATAAATAATGTTGATTCAAAATGAGAAATATATGATTTTTTTGTACTACTTAAAGCGTCAGCTTTGTTTTCTTAATTGCTGTCGGTAAATATGATCTGTAATAACGTATATGGTACAAATCAATGAGTAACCTTATAAAACATACCTGCCACCATGTCAACGCAAAGGGATTGGCGACTCTGAAGAAGCGTTGATTTCGCCCAGTTAGTGAAGGAATTAGCTACCTCTACTTTGTTTGGCCACCGGAGTACCTTGGGGTTCTGATCGACATCTGAAATATCAGGGAATATTTCGAACACGGTCCGAAGAAATATTTCATTATTAAAAGTCAAAAAGTAAATCTATGGCAATTTGATCGTTTGATGTAAGCTTTACCTGAGGCCCCAAGCCATATCCGTACGGCATTGTTTACTCCAGAGTTCTGCACCAGATTGGAGACGAAACCCTGTACCGTCTGGCTGCAAACGAAGGTGGGAAATAAGCATTATTTAAGACACCTTTTCCTATACTATGAATTTTCGTTAAATAATATAGTAGTCGGTTGCAATCACGGACGCGTTTACGACTTCTTACGATTGTTGGGGTAATTCAGAGTTTTTATCTTCTTATCCATGTGTAGTATCATAATCAATTACAGAAATCAAATGATTAAAACAATATTTATGAGTGACATTTGGCCGCTATTATTAATGCTAAATACAAATTTGTTTTGGGGCGATTTTATTGAAAACCTTTTATCACGAAATCAAAATAATAATCCGAAATTACTGAAAAAGGAACTGAAGTATGGTTTGATCAAAATGTTACGCATAAAAGAATTTTGTTGAGTTACCAAAATACAAAGAATATTTTATCACAGAGCTAGGCAGGTCATGCCTGCGAGTAAAAATTGGAGAGATTGTGTCCTCGTGGCACCAAAAATGTACAAAAGACAGTGATTTACCTCTGAATAGTCACGAGTTCTGCCCCTTGTGACTTGCAGTACACGTCTGCATCAAACCAGGAAAGCTTGATGTTGTTGTTAAGTTGGTAGCAAGAGCCGTTATAAAGTACCCAACCCGTGGCGCAGTGCCCTAATAAATTATACAGTAGGAAATCATACAAGAAATAATCAAGTAAGCATAATGATAAGAATTAAAAATAAGATAAAGAAACTTAAAATATATTTAAATATAAACAAAAGGATGGCGCCGTGTAATTCTCGCGGCGGTGACACTAAGTGACTTCGCAGTGCCCATCGGGAGGTCTAGGTGTATTGGCTGCCTATGCATCTCTATATAGAGAGAAAGCATTGTTTTGTCATGGTGCTGCTTTAAAGGGAAGCATTTATCAACGCTGTGTGAACAGCACTGAACGCTGCTCTTACCTTTAGTCGTTTTACACATGTATGATCTTTCTCTGCTGCATTCGATAGGCACCCAAGACTTTCTGGATTCCAGTAGCGAAGGGACTACTTCCACACAGGTGTTGTTATCCTGGTTCCTTAAAGCAAATGAAAAGACGATTATCTTAGGAAAAATCGAAGATGCATAAAACGCATATTAAGCGAGAATTTATGTCAAAACATTGCCACAAGAGACCAGCGAGACACTGGGACTGGAGGGGGGGTGGGAAGACACATCGGACCAGGGAGACAATTCGGTCCCAGTCCTCGTTGTGTTCAAGTAAAAATAAGACTTACGAAAGAGCTTGAGGACGTTTATCTTCTGTCCAGAATTCTGGATTCGTTTTGTCATTTTCTTGAAATGGCGGCAAAACTTCCTCATTCTTTTTCCAACCGGATCCAGACTAATAAGAGGTTAAAAATCAATAATACAGTTCATTTAATACATGAACGGTGATCAGTAATTTCATTTAAAAGTTACTATAATAACGTAAACGTATCATCCAGAATCCGCTAATTAGCATGGTCAAACAGAAATCAAAGGCAACCAAACAAATATACCCCTATAGAGCTAATCATACCTCATTGGACCAAGAGGAATATCCTATCCAGACTGGTTTGTCTTGGAAATGTGCAATATCGTAAATATATTGCTGCTGTACATCATTTTCCACTGTCGCTAGCTGTGCTCCATGACGATTACAATCAGCACTGAAATTGTTAATTTGAAAATTGAGTTACATTCCCTACTGTTCTACACTAGTTATTATGTATGAATGTGTATGTTGGAACTAACAATCAGACATTTGTGTATAGTTTAATGCATACTTTTTGTAAACCTACGTCATCAGGAACAACACTTGGTCAGAAAAAATGCCTTATATAAATATATATATATATATATATATATATATATATATATATATTGTCTGAGTAAAAGCTGGTCTACTCTTCCAACAACAAAACAACGATAGAAGTCGAAGAGCGCCCAAGATACATGTAAGACCAAGCGTTGTTTCCAGCCTACAGAGTGGAAGTCACATAATGGGCAGGAAACTTGTTACTGACATTACAAGAGCTGTTGTTAAGGCGAAAATACAGAGCCCAGTCTCATAGGGTACTAATAGCTTTTCATGACATTAATTTAATTATTTTAGTCCAGGTTTTCACGAATGTAAGATACAAAAGCACAACACAAAGAATGTGAACATTTTAAGGTAGGCCTTATGAAATACCTGTTTGTGTATATTCTATATCTCCAGGCTTTGTTGTTCAATATGAAAAATAAACCAATTTACTGAGCCTAGTTAAGATTTTGGAGTGAGACAGAGGGTTGCATGTACCCTGTACAATGCCAAATAAACACAGCGGAGCTAAGTAATAAAGCAATAAACTGCCTAACAAAAAACACTACGAATTTTGTTAAAAATGGTACATACGAAGCTGCTTTCCATTCTTTTTCTAAGTCAAAAAACTTAAAACAAGAGTCCTCTATCTGCTGCCAACCGACTGCACAATTATCCACCGCGGCTGAAACACAAAACGTTTTTCCAAGATTAGCAGGTTCATAAACTGGTCAATTAACGCAATATGGCCTAGAAACAAAATTGACGTTCGTGCGGAATGAAAGGAAATATGTCCATAATACCTGGGGCACAGACCATAAGACACGTCTTAGTATTGATATTTATAATTACGGATTTACATGATCCGAGATATTAGATGTCACAAAGAAATAAACAGAAAGATTAGTATCAGGGTTTAGCTGCAAGAGACTGTTAATCCACCCTAAATAGACGACAAATCAAGACATAGGGAAACAAATCAGAACATCATTAACTCAAGAATTACAACACAGTTAATACAGTGTTATTTAAAAGTCCATCTACTAAAACTATATCAGGCCTCATTAACGATAACTGCTGCTTGCTAACAGGAGCCCTAGATTTGGTATCACAAACGACTTGTCCTACGAATTAAGCATCCCAAAGTAAAATTAGTAGCCACGAGAACAGCGTGGACCACACAAACAAATAGGATTTACGGATTGTGAGTTCTATATATCGCTTTGCTCGTGACTACTAATTTTATCTTGGGATTCTTAATTCGTGGCGCGAGTCGTTAATTTGGGCATTTGTGAAAACAAATCTGAGACTCAAGTTCGCTAACGCCTAATCTGTTTTTAAGGCATGTGTGCGATGTATTTTATTGTCATCAGTCCTATCGCCATTTATTATGATACATTTTATTACATTCTAGGTAGAATCTATGTATACATAAGTTATCGCATTGCACTGTCCATAGCCTGGTCTATTTTTGACTCTTAACTGTTGATCATGTCTTTACCTTTCGCTCTCTTGCAGATGTACGGATTAACTGTGTAGCATTCGGTGCCGAGTAAACCCCCTCCTACGTTTGCAGTGTCGTCTTGCAGCCGTAAAACGCCGCAATTCGTATGAACTTTTCCGCCTCCAGCGCTTCTTTCTTGGACATTCCAATTACTGCATGTTGATGCGGATAAAAATGAGATACATCATAGATATTGTATGTCTGTATATCTGATATCACGTTATACGGTGCAATTGCTGTTGGGACAAAGTCATCCGTGTCTGTGTGTGTACGGGGGAAGGGGGGGGGGGGCAACTGCAACCTTATGTTAAATTTGTAGAATGTTTTAACATAACTTGAACACATCTAATATTTAACAGCAAAAATTACTTTCACTCAGTGGAGTACTGCACATTTATACTGTCCAAAGTGAGCCTAGGTTTTCCGTTCAAAAACTATGCAAGACCATGCAATTCGAAACTCTTCATTGAACCTACGCCAACTCTGTGTCCAGGGCCTCACCAGTGACCCACGTCCACTCGTTGTCATCTTCCCTGCCATTTAATCCCAACCACCAAGCGCTGCTCCGGTGGTCAATTTGGAAAAGGCGGTATGCCGTTGCTATGACAAATTGCTGGAAGAGGGATAGATCAATTGTGTAAAAGATCCTGCATACAACTATTTGTCAAGGGAAAAAGTTGCAAGTTGCGTAAACGGAAAGTTGGACTAAATGTTTAGACCAAAACTCAAGTCTATAACGACCCAAGCTACATATGAATAATAGCACAGTGCATGTCCAATAATTCGCACCTGTATTATAACAGGAAAGAAATGCCAAATGTGTTATAACAATATGTACTTTACTATACTTTACTACCACAGATTTATTTAGAGTCAAACTCGACCAAAATTGTGATCTAAAAATGACATTTACTTTTGGACAAAAGTTTTATAGAGAACCAGGGCCCTTGCCCATATATCACTCCAAGTACTTGCATTTTTACTGATAAGAATACTACAATAGATTGACTGAAAGAAACTGGAAACAGGAAGAGAAGACACTTACTCACTCGCGTTATCGGCAAACAGCATTGATTAATAAAAAAATGTCGATAAGATAAGATGAGATAAAGATATATTTATATAATAAATACAAAAATACAACACCGGGGATATAGTAACCTGTGAAACGTCGCTCTGTAAAAAAAAAAGCTTTCAAAAGTAGTAAGAATTAGACGAGTTTGAGACTTAGCATTAAAATAATATGCAGCTGAAGGATAAAAGCTATATAAAACAGGTTTCAACCATTAAATACTAAAAGCCTATAGGGTTGCCTTTTTTTTTAATTAAAAAGTCGACGTCGTGAGCTGGATGAAAACTGTCGCTCATGATTGACACTGCTTAATTTGCTTCCCTTTCGAGATAGATGTATTTAAAGATCTGTCCAATCACGTCACCGATTTCAGTAGGGATCGATTTCACAGTTCTGATTTCCCTTGTATTCTACAATACATGTAATTTTTGCTGGATTTCAAGAGAGGTTTCAACATAGCAGGACAGTAAGTTCCTATTTAATTGCTGTAATTTAATGTGACCAGCTTTTCTTGTCCAGAACTATTCTTTTGAAGCAAAACCTACCCATAAATATAATTAATTGTAATAATAGATACAATGAAGCCATTGTTTGAGATACGGTAGCCACAGTTAAGTTTACGTTGATCAGGTATAAGATACCCATATGTTCATATGGTGATATATATATATATATATATATATATATATATATATATATATATATATATATATAACCGACTGGATTAGATCATATGACAAAGATCAATGATTTTGTCAGCACAGTCCATATCATGAAGTGAATAATTGCCTTTGATATCGCAAAAGGGTTAACCTAGTGTGAAAAAGCCGATATCGTGGGTTTTTGATTAATCGATAAAATGATCTTATCATCCCAATTATTCTCATTTTATCTGGAAAGCTGACAGACATACTATACATACGCAATAGAAAGTTCAGATGGCTAATGATACCTCAAGCAAAATGCAAAAAGCTGACATATGTCACAGTTACAATAGTGTTTATGTACGGAATATAATAATAAACGCAATTCGTTACTAAATTATTTGAGGAAACGATTTGCCATAAACTTTAAAGCTTACTGGTCATTCGAACCGATCGATGGAGTAACGCCATCCAAGACCCCACAGAAGGGTCACAATTGACTCCATTCACACATCCCTACATCCCTTGATTTATCTCTACAAAAGAGTCACCATGACCCCATATTAAGGGATTTTTGACTCTTTGGCTCATTATGAAAAAAGACCTCAACAACGGTGCTAAGCGGGGAGACAGCAGGTGCCATGTATTAAAGATCGGTATGTCCCCGATAGGGTCCGAACCCACGTTCTCCTGCTCTGAAGGCAGACACTTTAACCACAAGGCCATCCGGTCGAGTGGCACATTGGCAGCGCAATAACAAACAATTAGTAAATCTGGTAATAAACAGCATCATATATATATATATATATATATATATATATATATATATATATATATATATATATATATATATATATATATACCAATGAGTGAGCATACCTCCCCAGTGACATGCATTGGTGGGTCAAACCTACAACCTAGAAACAAAACCTGCTGACCTGTATACCAACATATCACATAAAGGGTGTGGGCAACTGAAAGCCCGGGCCAGTAATAAGTGCACGAGTTCTGTATGCAGAAACACACAGAAAACCACTTGTTCATGCATAAAACCAACTATGGCCAATAAAATAATGTTTATACTGACAAAGGATGATGAAAACTGTTCTCTCCACGCCGCCTGACTCTGATTTTAGAGTCAGATTGACTCCATGAGATCCAGGCGGTGACTGACTCTGAAGACTCTGGTAGTGGGGTAATTTGACCCTTATATAGGAGTCAAATTAACTCCATGAGGGTCAAGGGGTGCTGGACTCTGTCTGACTAGAGAGTCAAATGACTCCAATTTTATTCTCAGTGACACTTTACCTTTTCTTCAGTATTTTCATACCAGGCCAGATCACCAAACCGTGACTGACATGCCCCGCGTGCCTCCGTCCACGTTTTTCTGAATTTGTCGCTGTTGAATTGGAAGCAGAAATCCGTGAAGGGACTTTCCAGCCACCCCTCCGGACACAACTGACCAAGGCCTACAACGAGGATATTGTCATTAAGATACTTGATTCGTTTTAGTACATTTTATTCATGATGTAACATTTTTATACATTTTTATCCATGCAGTATTGCCGATAAAAAGGAAATGTGTATTATTTGTTACTTACGTTATTTGAGAAGAAAGAAAAAAACGGCTTTGAGGCAAACAGTGCTAATTATTACCCTAACTTTCTCATTTTAAATTAATAAATATCTGAAAATGTGTTGCGAAATTCGTTTTAATCATTACTTTCTCTGCCAGTGGTTCGACCGCCAATCTTGACACATAAAGCATCTCACATGCAGTATTGTTTTCCTGCTTCACGGTGCATTTACAGTGAATTTGCTATAATGTACTTTGCCTACAGATATACATATGATATAAACACCACTTACCCGATGTCAAGCAAAGTGCTAAAACCGGGAGATGCAAAAACCAGAAATCTCCGTTTCTCATGGCGTCTTGCAATCACCCCACTAATAAAATATGAAATGAATGGTAGCTCCTGAGGCTGTTTGCCTAATATGAGATAAGCTACATACTATCTATAAATTATCGTTTGATTGCATAATCTTTTATAGAAGGCTTGATAGTCTGATTGGCGTATAGATTATCAGGGATCGATTGCATATCCCGCTTTCCTAGAGCATCACACAGTGAGAAGGTCCGGCAAAGTATTAAAGGGGAATTGTTAAGATAGTGTCAGTGATTACTTCATCTTTTTCCTATTAATACTGCCAGGCGATCATGCGACTGAGATTAGTCAGTGAATGCATTTCATAGAAACTCTACCGCGGCGATTATTTGGATACTACAGAACTATGGGCATATAATACATTTCCGATCCAAAACTGACATATCAAGAAATAAATCGGATTCCTTTGTACGGAAAAGGTGTTTGTTAATTTTTTTTTTTTCAAAAACTGCATTAACATTCTTGCTGGCGGTAGACAATTTTCTTATATTCCATAACTTTTTGTTTATCAGTTAATCTTTACTTGATTTTAGTGCCAAATCTAATTTTCTTCGAGAAAAAGGGATTTTTTTCCTTCTACGAATCATGATCGACCCACCCCTGAGCTTGGAATTGATGTTTTTTTTTTTAATTTTTTTATTATGTTTATTTATTTTATTTTTTTACCATTGCGATTCATGATTCATTCGGTACACCATACGTCTTTTTGACATTTATGAAGGAATATCGATCGACGACAAAGTCCTACTTTTATTTGAGGGATTTTGTCGTTTTCATTTGCTCTTTGAACGATCTAGTGATAAGTAGCTTTGCAAGTTAATTAGGCATAAAAATAGGACTTTTTGCCATTTTTATTCACGTAAAAATAAAACAGAACACATTTCCATTATCAAAAAATGCGCACAAACAAGTATTTTTTTTTTTATCTATTTAATTATCAAATTTTAAAAGTACCTACTATAATATAACAAAATTGTAACTTTCAACGATTTCATGTCTGTCACCTTACAATTCTGGCTTATAAGCCTTTTAAGAATCCCTGTGATTTCTTACACAAATATCATGGGAAAACCGGTGTGACTTCCCAGAGTCCGCTTCCCATTCATTTATGCAGGTAAGCCTCGCCATAGATTTTGATCCACTTATGTCAGACTAATCCTAATCATTATAACTAAATGGAGGGCAGACCTTCAGCTTCGTTAGAGCGGAATGAAATGTTTCAGAATTACACATGTAAAATGTTAGGAGGGCTGGGGCTGGAACCTATCTTTTTTTTCACACTGCCTTGCGTTATACTTTCAGTCTTCTCAACAGCACAAAAACCTGCCCTCTACCGGAAGCATGACTTCAAAAACTTCCGAAATAAGGCCGTTGTCTTCATCTTTAATTGACCAACCGACTATTTTTCAGTATACACAAGCCTATATACTGCGACTTGGCATTACAAGCGGAATGTTTCTTAGTGAGCTGAATGGTTTAGGGTTAACAGAGGTCTTAAAGTCTGACAGGAAGACGTCATCCAAGACTGAAGAGCGCTCACTTAAAGCACTGAAGAGATTCATCCTGATATTGCATTGAACACATGATAATGTAGTGTTGTTGATGGAACAATGGACAGCGCCAGCTACAGCTGCTTGGCGCACGCTACCTGTAAAATGACACGCAATTACAGCGGATCTCCACTAAAGCCCCCTTTACACTGGATGGATCACTTTACTGCAGTGATGATACCGTTGTCATGCAATCCACATGAATAGCACCAGAATGGGCTGAATTTGACTTGTTGGTTTGGTTTAAATTGGAAAAATAATATGCACTGCAAAAACATAGGCCCGTATTCCAAGATGTTCCTTAAAATTGGCCTAAGGTCAACTTTTTAAAGGCTTCCTTTGATGAGGTGTTCCTTGGTAAAGGAAGGCCTAACGAAATGGTATTCTAAGACCACACTTTAGCCTCTCCTTTGATAAGGAATTACTTTGACAAAAGTCAGCCTTTAGGTAAGGGACACTGACATAAAGGAGCTCCTCATTGGTTAGAGTAGGCCTTTGTGACACCCTCCTCGTTATAAAGGCCTCAGTTATGTTGTATAATTGGGGTCAACAGGTCAACTTCAATCATGCAACAGTGCATATGGACATTATCACTGCATGTGGATGTTTTGATCTAAGCCAAATTTATTAATTTGTTAATTTATCATTTTATTAATAATTAATTAATTAATATAATTTAAATCCATCAAGTAGTTGAAGCCATCTTTCGAGAAATGGAACCTTGCAAAGAAATCGTCATCGGTGAAGACGTCTTCATTGAATTTAGGTAGGCGTATTCTCATGCGTCTTGCATTCCTGTTGACATCATAAAGACGCACCAGTTGGTTAACATAGTCCCCCATGGAGCTAATTTTCACAAGAGAACTGTACAGGATGGCTGCTTAAGGAAGACTAAAAGTTACTCCAGACCAACCTTACATTTTAAGGACTCCTCAGCCGAAAATAAAGGAAATCTTAAAGCAAAGGCAGATTCTAGAAATGACTGACTCCTTTGCTAAGGATGATTGTTAAGTGATTCCATTCAAGTGAGATAAAGAAAGGTCTTGGAATACAAATTTCGTATAAGGTCGACTTTAAGTCTCCCTTAACACTAAAGGGAGATTCTGGAATACGGGCCATATACTTCCCTGGCAAAGAAAGTCACCCCAACTGCATTTATGTACATTGCTACAAGGGTGATCGTTAATTTTACTGTTAACATTTATAGGCAGCTAATCATCACGCTAAGTGGGAATGTGAGAAAACGAACATACACCCATTATATACACCCATTATATTCCAATATGCAGTTTCTAAGTGATAGGAATACATTTTGACCATACAGTTGACACAAAAGAGAGTTACATGCATTTATTTCAAACATGTACTGGGTATATGCGGCACTTTGCGCATGCCTTCATCCAAAATTGTCTATAATTAATTTGAACAATTTTTGAACTGGAGGTTTGGTGGCTGTTTTTTTTTCTTTTTGCATAGCAAATCAGTTCCAACACTGCACTAGGGAGTGGCCTGTTAGCTAATCTCCGTCAATCATTTTAACAGTCTGGGGTTTGTTTTCTTTGCATTGCTATCAGGGCGTGGTTTATCTGGCACTGGTTGTTGCATACGTAGTTTGTGATGTAACTCGGATCAGATACTGGGAGTGTATTAGTGCTTCAGGGTTGGCCTATAATGCAAAGTAGATTATATATATGGGCAGTATAACCTTCCAAACCATCTATATAATTCTTACTCGTTCTGAAATACTCACATGAAGAAAACGTCTTGAGATCATCGCATCGAGTGGGCTAGATTGACGCCTTCCTTTTTATAGGCCTTCTATAAACACAGCAAATACTACGTACTACCTATCGGTACATATGAACATGAATTCGTCCGACGATTATAGAAACGCAACAGAAAACATTACTAGCTTATGGAATCAGCCAGGATTTTTTGATGATACCAGATGGGCCAACATCATCGTGACTTTGTGGATCATTATCGTGGCAATTGTTGGAACATTCGGTAACATTTGCGTTATTATCATTACAAGAAGTACTCCGTCTCTGAGAACATGGTGGAATTCATTCCACATTAATTTAGCAATAGTCGATTTGTTCATGTCAGTCTACGGGTGCCCGGTATTCGTTATGATGGTTTGGTCATGGGATGAATCGACAATTTCTATCATATGCTTTCTAGGGCGTACTTTAGCCATGGGTCCACTTATGAATATTGTCATTTTGGCATGTATTAGTGTCCTGCGAGCAGCAAAATTTCACAAGCCTACTCTGACTATCCGTAAACATCTTTTTAGAATATGTGTAAGCGCACAATGGGTTCTAGGAACAATCTTGGCCTGTATTTCCGTGTTGAACGATGCATTTGTGATCCCATTACAATGTCACAAGGGCGACGGACAGTCGGGTGTGGATTTAGTCGTAACTACATGTATCTCTATATTTGTGGGCACCTGCATTATAATTACGGTCTTATCTTACTCATCAGTCGTGAAGAAAATCTTAAAGCAACGCAAAATGATCAAACCATACCATACTGGATACACAGTTCAAACAGTTTCTTCCAATGTGGCAAACACTTTTTTGGCGGAAGATCGCAACAAAAGAGGAGAATCATCTTCTCCGACTTTTACTCCTTTGGAGCCAGTTTCACCATGGGGTCAAGAAAGCAGTCGTGCTGGTGTACCAAAATATACTAGAAACGTACAATCCGATATAGAAGACATTTCAGATAGAGATAGAGACGATCAGGGAGGACCAGAACTTCCGGCTGCTTCCACCTCGCAGCAAACAAGTGTAGCGCAAATATTCAAAAGAGAAACTTACGCGAATGCTCAAATTAGATGGACAAGAGACAACGAGAACCCTGCATGTGACACTGTCGATATAATAGCTCAAGAAACTACCGAAGTGATGGATGTTCGATTAGGTTCGGACATACACTATGTAAAAATCATACAGATGGATCAACAAGTTATTTTGTCTAGCTTAATTTTACTGGCCGTATTTATAATTAGCGTTTTGCCTTTTCTAATCACTAATATGGTATTCACATTGCAATCGCCAAGTCTTGATATCAATCAGTATATTACCAGTCTGTTTGCATGCTCATTTGGATTTCTTAATACATGTGCTAATCCATACATATATACACTGAGATCACGCGTGTTTAGGAAACGTCTTAGTTCCTTAGTTCGTGATATAACTAACTGCTTTCGGCGTAGTGATAGTCATGCCCAAACTGAAGAGAACAATTATATTTAGATGTTTGACATCACGCTTGTTTAGGAAACGTTTTTATAACTCTTTGAATCGTGTTGAATTAAAAAGATACCAAAATCTGGCCTGTAGCCAACTATTTTAGAGGGGGGTGGGTGGGTCGTTTTCTGAAAAAGTGGACCTTTCACCATAAAATCCTCAAGTACATAGATCAAATTTTACTCAGAGTGGACCTTTTCCCAGCAAAAAGGTTGTTTTTTTCGACCCCCCCCCCCCCCCCGGCTACGGGCCTGAAAATGAACATGTTTGCCAGTTCAACGTGACCCCACTAGCCTGATTGAAACACGCGCGCATGTACATTGAAAACGGAGCTGCTGTAATGAAATCCCAGGCATACTTTTTAGACAAAACTTCTATGTAGCGAATGAATGAATGAAAGCTTTTAGGGGTTGAAAGTTTTAATAAATTTTGACACTGGTCTAAGTCGTTCTCTTGAAGCCGTACACTAAAGCCGAGACATCAGCCTTCGGTGTACCCCGGAGATTTCAACGTTGTGTAAACAGTAAATTGCATCGGCACGCTGACTTTTGTTAATTATACTCGTTCAGCCCTCTGCTCACTGACCTTCTAACTGTCACTGTACCTTTCTCCCATTTTTAAATTATTATTGAACAGGTTCAACTGGAGGCCTCCATCATGCATCGGCATCAGCCATTATGTACTGTATGACGCATGACATCAGCTTTCTTCACTACGTGGGCGCCAAGGAGGCCATAAGAATCTCGGCTAATAAGTCTCGTTTTATAGCTATCGAATGATGTTGGGAAGGCTTACTAATACAGAATGAAATACAGATTAAAGAATAACAGATTAAGACACAAAGAAAAACGACGAAAACAGCACAGTAGCTGGGTATCAGCTGTTCTCGCACAGTCGTGCTTCGACTGTCTTCATTTTTGTACGCAAGCCTCGGTGAGCATCCTGACATATAAAACCATTCCGATTCGATTTACCCTCTACCAGGGTAACAGGTTGATGCTTCATTAGAAATTCACCTATTGTCCCTGGCTAATTCATGACACGATGCTCTGGTGCAAATAATTCATCTGGTATAGGGTACCTTCAATTCCCAGTGAATTCCCATTCCTTCTCTTTTTACTGCACCAATTATTTTACCGGCAGTTTTATCATGCATTCTTTCGCTTTGACGCTATTCACAGATTATATATCTGGCTAATTCATGCATGAAAAATGCACATAATAAATCTGCTATAGGGTTTCTTCAATCCCCAGATAATTCTAATTCCTACTTTCTTTACGAATTCTCACGCCAATTATTTTACCGACCGTTTAATCATATATCTTTCTCTTTGAAGCTTAAAGGGAGGAAATCACGACAGGTATATAACACTAACTAGACCAAGTGCAGACTTCAAAATACTAAAATAATTTAATTTTGTACAGATCCATTAGGCTATTTACAATATACATTCACTTTTTTTTGCCATTTTCTTAAACTTGATCGGCTTTAATTTTACATTTGGCTTGAGAACGCATTTTGGCTTTAAAGTTACACAGCGCACCTTTTCGGCTTTCACAATTTTGGCTTTATTTTTCCTTTTGGCACAATCATTGTTTTTGACCTCTTTGAAAACCCATTTTGGCTTTGCAGTTTCACTGCACGTTTTTTCGGATTTCACAATTTTGGTTTGGGCTTTTTCTTCTTTTGGCTATAATCAATTTTTAACCTCTTTGTAACCCCACAAATAAATATGTGTACTATTTGTTTGGAAATTACATATTAATACAGTTTTTTCAGGCCTGAACATTACGTACTTGCATTTACTCCACATTATTTTATGCTATCTACTAAATTACACCAGTCATTCATTTATTCATTCATTAGAGGGACTTTTCAATAAAAACGGCCGTCACCAGCCAAATTTTCAACATCATACTTGTTTTTCTTTTACTGTTGCTTTATTGTGTGAATGAGGAGACATAAAGGAAAGTTCTCCCCCTACATCTGTTTGTTCAGTTTTCAGTACATAAGTTTGATACAAAGGGGAGCCAACTTTAAATTTTAATATGAATTAAAAAAAAAAAAAACTTATCCATTAGCGATTTAGAACTCCACGTATCACGTTGTACTTGTTCGTTCCACTGTTTCTGGTTATTAAAACTGGTGTTCAATAAAAGAAAATCATAGTCTAAAAACACAGTGCCTAATCACTGAAGCATTTTATTTCACCTAGAACTCGCTAGAAAAATCGCATTACTGGGCTGGGCCTTAAATGGGAGGAGCATATTTATTTATTTATTTTTTAGTGGAGAGGGTTAGGTGGATCTTAATGAAAAGTGAACCTTTTCCTTTTCCCCCCCAGTTCATCATAAGTCCTTTTTAATCATCAGGGAGCACCCAGGCAATAACAATAGGCAACAGGCGGTTGTCCTGGAAATGGGAGTTCAAGGTCCCATATGATAAGTACAGGTTAGGGTTAGTATTGGGGTTTGTATATGAGACGAATGTCACCTGTACAAAGTAATGGGGAACAAAGTACAGTTACTTTAATTCTGGCATTTTGTTTTGGGGTTATTTGTTTCCAACGTCTCATATATGTTGTGTAAAATTACTGAAAACGTTAATTTAAAACATTCATGTGTCCGAGGCATATGAGGTCTACTAATTAATTTGTTTTTTTTTGGGGGGGGGGGGGGGGGGGTTCGGGGGTTCGGGAGGGGGATTCAAATAACAACACTAGTGTGTAATATTTATCCACCAGATATCATATCATTATCATCAGTTTTTAAAATTCAATCACAAGGTGCCAGCCCTCAGTACAAGCCTAATATTGACTATGGTCTTCAGTGATACGAACCACATTAAAATCCATCTATTTAAATACTGCTAGAGAAATTGACTTCTGCTTGGCTGAAAACTCACTTAAAACTCGCTGCTGACAGATTAAACCACTAAACTGGCTCTGCACAAATTTGCCTTTGGTTTGTGGTTACACACAAACCACATCCATCAGAAATCTATCTATTGCTGAAGAAGCCATATACATAAACATGCCACTTTTTCTGCTTGCCATGTCAAGAAACAGCGCTAGTGCAAAGCCTTCAAAAAACACAACATGCAGTTCTTCCTTTATCTTGCCCTTCTCAATGTTTTACTCGTTCCATGTTGGGATAATCACGATATAATTTGGGAATCAGACTATATATTTGACCCGCAGGGTATGTGTTATACACGTAAACCCTTATTATGTTTTGTTGTCTCTGGAGTCTGTGAGTTTGTATTAGAAGTGTCCTCTGTATCTCCTTCTCCTTTTGTTCCTCCTCCTCCTCCTCCTCCCACGCCCCCACTGTCATCACTCAAGTCCTCACAGTCTGAGGATAAGAACCGGTCCTCCAGTTTAACTTTTAATGTCTGAAGTCTTTTGAGAATTGCACCATAATCAAATTTCCCTCGTTTCTCACCGAATGGGTCCTAGTGATATAATAATAATAATAATAATAATAATAATAATAATAATAATAATAAATGCTGAATGTTAAGTTTTTTCTGAACACTGTGTATAATATAAAAATTAAAACTTAAAACAGCCATACTATCCAAAATTAATAATTACACTTTCTAAACTTTTAAAACATACCCACTAAAATTGCCAATAATAGCAACTGTATATTCAGTGATAAAAAAAAAAAAAAAAAAAAAAAAAAAAAAAAAAAAAAAAAAAAAAAAAATCAAATGCTGCATCTACCTATTGTCATAAATGATATAACCGCACTATTTTCTTATTTCAAGATCTTTCAGTTTAGTCACTCATAAAAATGGCATGCCTTGTGCTTTTTGACGTGAAGCCAAGACATCACTGAATCAACATTTTAATGTGTAACTAACAAAGCATTGCTATAGAATATATTAATTTGTTTTTGTTAAAATTCAATAAGTAATTATCGAATATCTGAGGAATATATCTTCAAACCTTACCTGCATATTTTGTCCAGATAGGTGGGAATTGGATAGGCAAGTGGATTCATAGTAATCGTAATACTCTGGAAATGATTTCTCCATCACCTCCCTGAAATAAAATATCAAGAAAATACCTGTTACAAAACAAACAGACAATTTACTTGTTACTAGATACAGATATTAATTAAAAATTACAACATCAGTGCACACATATACATTAAAACATGTCATTTTCACATTTCTACAACGGGATCAAATATGAAATTGGAAAATATGCCAGCTACAGCTTTAATAAACAAGAAGCAAATAAATGAATAAATATACATACAAAACATTAAAAAAAAATTCATATAACTGACAAAATATAACCACTTCCTTAACATTCCTACTTCCTTTTATAATTCAAATAAACTCTGATTTTTTTAATAATAATGAATATCAGTTCTTTGGGAAATTACTAGTACAATTCTCACAATTCAATTATACGTTTATATAAGGAAGTTGATTTACTGTCCATTAAATTCACTGTTATATTCTATAACAAAATCATTGAAAGTGATTATTCTTGTGGAAATTGACTCCTTATTTACCTTAATGCTTGTGGACATTGACTCCTTACCTTAATGCTTGTGGACATTAACTCTTTACCTTAATGCTTGTGGACATTGACTCCTTACCTTAATGCTTGTGGACATTGACTCCTTACCTTAATGCTTGTGGACACTGACACCTTCCCTCTAGCATATCACAAACTGCTACTCGTAGGGTTTCATGTCTTATGATGTCATTATACCTTTTGGCATCTCCTGGGGTCCTTTCCTGCAACAAATAAAATGATTCAATGTACAAATATACCATAAAGCCAACAGAAAACTGCTGTACATTATATACTTTAAGCATCATCTGAAAGCAGGCAAACATAATGTAGTTAGGTCAGCCCAAAGTTAGAGTTACATCCAAATAATTTATGAGGGGATTTTCCCTTAATTACATTCAGTTTAAGCGTGAACACAAGTTAATTGCCCTCCTAGCAGCTTCAGTGGACGTGTCAGACATTCAAGCCACTTATGCCGAGTGCAATTTAGTAAGAATCTTCTCATAGTTAGATCGATCCTGCTAGTGCAACAGGTTTATGGGAACCCAGTCTCAAAGATCACTAAAATTTCACTGATATCTTTCTACATGTACCTATTATAATTCATTTATAGCACTACTCATTCAATGAGTTCTACCAGAATTTTATCATAATTCTTTATTTACCTTCAGTGATTGTTATCACCTATTTACATTATCATTATCTTATAATGGATCTTTGTTATTTTTCTCCTTTATTTATTTATTTTATTTATTTATTTTTTTTTTGGAAAACAAAAAATTAAAAAAAAAAAAACAATTAAAATTAAATCCAGTCTGCACCTGTTCGAATCCTGGTTCATTGTGGTATGGTTTCTCATTCATAAGAGACTGTATGGAGATGAGAACACTAGACAGGCTCTGTGCGGGACTCCATGCTGGACCTGACCATGTGCTGGAATCATATTAAAATACTGATTAAACTCATAAAGACATTGGTTGTAATAGCAAATTCCTGAATCTAATAACAGCTTAAACTCAAGAGGGAATGGGTATTACTTAGTTTAACTCCAACACATTACACAAGACGAGTTCATCACATTTATATATCAGGCATTAGTCTTGAAGGATCCATCAATGTAACTTTGGGTGCATAACACAACTGATGAAGCTCTGGATAAAGAAACAAAACATTTCGAATTTGTTTAAAACTAAATTGTGTTTGGTGTGATCCAGTGTGTTGTGGACCTGCAGCTGGCCATTGCCTTTTATATTCTGCAGCTTACTGCATTAGTCAAGACCATCAAAATCAACCTAGATTGTGTTCTGTGTTGTGAACAATAGTTGTTACGATTTCCATTCAACAGGTTGTCTCTTTAATGTAACATTCTTAATGACTTAAGCTATTTTTGAACATAATACAAATAATTTTTATACCACTCTCTTTCACATGATCAGATTGGGACATCCATATTCAGTAAAAGGCGAGTGTCCAGTTTGAGCAAGGCCACTAAATGTGAGATCTGCTGTACTAATTATAAAATTTAATATGAATCTGTTAATAGCTAAAACTGTATGTCAGGTCATGAAGCACAACAATTCCTGCTCGTTAATTCAAAGTTCAACTACTTTTGTAAATTGAAGAGATATTTTGCACTGCCTGACATGTTGTTCAAGCAAAGAAAAAATCAGTTAATTGCTTATATACACTAAGCCATCTAAGATCGCATTCACAACGAGTTGAGCCATGGCTTTACAAATCCTGGAACTAAATATGGCAGACGTACATGAAAGAAAAACCGCCTAATCTTTTAATAGTCTCTCCGCCTCTCACACGCCTCCCCATGTGTCGTCCCAATGGAGCCGAGATTTAATGACTGTACCCCCGCAGGGACGACGCATGGGGAGGCATGTGAGAGGCGGAGAGACTATTAAAAAATTAGGCGGTTTTTCTTTTTTTTATGTACGTCCGCCATATTTAGTTCCAGGATTTGTAAAGCCATGGCTCAACTCGTTGTGAATGCGATCTTATATATATACTTTGTTACCACTTAAAAACCTCTGAGTGCATAGTCCTTACCCTAAAATACTCAAACAGACTTTGCCATTCCTGTACAGGTTAGGGTTAAATCGGACACGCCCATCTCCTGTGGTCAACAGCCGAACTCTTGGTGCTCTGATTGGATAATCTGGTGGACATCGTATCAGGAAGTAAAAGAAACCCCCTTCGTATGGAGTGTCGAATGGACCAGTTATAAGAGCATGAATCTGAAGGAAAAATACATGAGTGTCTTTTTAGCTTCAATAAATATCTTACAATTAAAGAATAATGTAAATAATGTCCAGTGACTGGACCTGACTGGCTAGCAGGGAGAGTGCAGGTTTTGAGAAATAACATGCAATCCTTGGGTGAAAAATGAATTAGAATTTTGCAAATGCTTCATTATTATTCCTCAAAAACTAGCCTACAAATATAGGTCACATCAAATTGGTTCTGTACCAGTCCTTTCAATTTCTTGTACAGTACTTGTACCCTTTAACAATTATTGCATTAAATTTATCCACCAAAAAATACCTTTGTTATGTTGTCCTTGTCAGGCACAATACACATACCAGGCGGCGGCTCTTGGTAAATACTCATGATGTCCCTGAAATTGAATTATTAGCATTGTGCTTAACAATTATCAAGGTGTTTAACTTGGAGATTTATTTTACATAGCAATTTGTATTTAATTAGTAAAAGCAGCACTTGCTGTTTACACATTTTAATATACTGTGCAAGGTGTGACTGAATTCCCCGTATGTTTTAGTTTTTCTCCAAGAAGGGATATTTTTAACTTACGGTCTAGTAACTTTTTCATCTTTCATTTTCATTTTTCACTATGTCATAGAAGTTTTAAGACATATTAATCACCTCTTGATTCTGGTTAAGCACTGGGGAGACGCCTTTTCATTGTCCCAGTCTTTACAAGACAGAGGGTCCCACATGGTTGCCGTCGGACTGGAAGACTCGCCTACATCAGCAGCAAGGAAACTCTCGGCCAGAGGTAATATCTCGGCCTCATCAGCTGTGGCCATGTTGACGTTTCCTTCGTTTCCTGATATGAGAGAGCAGGGCCGCATTTTACAATTCACGAGATAATTTTTATCTTATGAAAAATTACCATTGTTTTTATTTAAAATAATTATTTATATGACCACTTTCTACAAAAATAGGGATATTTTTTTTAAAGAACATCTTTTGATCCCGCATAAAATCGGTACTACATATCGATTCTTCCGCCAGATATAAGCGTATTCCAACTTTTTAGGCTATTCAGATGTTTTATTACATAGCTTTTGCTTTTGTGTTGATAGTCTATCAGCAAATTGCCACGGCCTTTCAATGTGGGGCCCTTTCTTTGATGAAAGAGTAGACAAATATTCCCACACAGCGTATGAATCAAAACTGCAAGCCGCCTTACGTTTCATGAACGTCGGGCAGGTGATTGCAATGACATCATGGTTAAAAATAGATATCCAATCAGTGGGCATAATTTGAACCATGTGACTCCATTCATCCAATCTCGAGTTACAAACGTTTTACTCACGTTTGTCTGGCTCAGCATTTTTACTTTGAAGTTTGAGGAAGGTTGAGATCGTTTCTTATCGACATTTGTAAGGCAACAGCGGAGGAGCTTGTTAAAAGAGGTAATACACCTTAACTGTAACAATTAGTGAAAAAATCTGTCGCATATTGGCTCATATTTCTGTCGGATTGATGTCAGAATAGCGACCGTTGCAGTAGACTAATTTGACGTCGAACAGTCAAAAGTAAGAAATTTATACTGTCTTAATTAACAGTCAGAACTTACGGGTACATTTCGTGAAAAAAACAATATACAGCTCTGCAGACTTTTGTTACCCGAACCTTTATAGTAAAACGTCAGGTCGAGTGCTTTAAAGTTGTACGCAAAGTTTTTATTTGTTGTAACAACTTGTTGATATGGAAGACATTGATGTTACCCATGCCTTTGTTGATGTTGATAGCCAACTTGAAGAAGTCTTGAAGGCCGTCTCCGTAGAAAGAGGCGCCGATCCAATGCTTTCCCCAGCCTACAGCCCGGACTGTGACGACAAGTACAGCCTCGGGAGTCCAGCGGGAAGTTATTCCTCCAGCACAGATACAGGATTTATGGAGGATTTAGACACTGAGTCTTCACAACTTTTCCCTGAGTTAGAGACAAGTATTACTTTTGATGATTTAGTCCAAGAAGACGACAGTCACCTACTGCACATGTTACCTGATGCACCAGAGAACGCTTCTATTGAAACTGAAAAGGGTAACAATTTGAGTGACACAGAAGAGACCAAAGTTGACGAAGACTTCTTGGGGTATTTGTGTGATGCATCTGGGATAGTCCCCGAGCAGACGCAGAAATCTGAAAAAACTGTTACTAGTACAAAATTCACCATCATGCCAAGAAAAGCAGAGAAAAGGCCTGCCCTGAGTGTCACCACGAAACAGACTTCTTCTAATACGAGAGTGGTGCAAGTGGTAAAGGCCGCACCAGTACAACCTGTTGATGTGGCCAATATACCTGACATTCTTGCTCGTAATCGCCACAATGCCGAAATGGCCAAACTTAACCGACAAAAGAAGAAAGCCTATATGCAAGGACTTGAATCTGAAGTGCAGGCTCTGAGAAAAGAAAACGAAGCCCTGATATTAAAGTCAAAGAGACTAGACGAAGACAATGTTTCTTTACAAGAAGAGGTGGCATACTTAAAAAATGTGCTGGCAAATCAAAGTGTGCTGGCAAATATCTTACAGAATATGGACAGTGTTAAAGGGGTTACGCTAACCTCCTCTTTCACAACCAAAAGGGCAGCAAACCTAGATCATGACTATAGAACACCATCTAAGAGAGCTCGCACTGTGGCTCCTAGTGGTGGGATTTGCCTTCATGTGGACAAAGATAATGTGTCACTTGAGTTTTGTCCAAAATGTGCCCTGATGGCTAGCGGAAAGTGAACACAACTTCGTAAAATTATGGAAAACGACTTGCCCCAATGAGGCTATGACGAGGTTAAAGAACCCAAAGCGTCATCGTGACCCCTTGGTTCAGAGGCCAGAGCCCGGATAACACGTAGATGGTGGTTGACAAACAGGGTTGTATGTCTATGTTACAAGAAGGGAGTAACGATTTACCTCAGAATACACGAAAAAAACAAACAAAAAAATGCATTTTATTGTGTGAAGTAGAAAGAACAGAAAAAGAAAAAATATATTTGTATGCAGAAAACATAAGTACTGAAAAAACTTAATGCTGCAAAAAAGCACTAAAATAAGCACTGAACCAGACAATTGGAAATGATTATAGGAAAAAAAATGTGAAAATGAAACTTGAAGAGGAGTAACTGTATAGTAATTCTTACTAGTTAAGATTGCATCTTCTTAGTTAAGATTTAGTTAAGTGGTAAAGTCACTAATTCATTTTAAAGTTTTTCTGCAGGTTTTAAAGCTGTTCCTGGATTGAAAGATGGCAGCCCATCCTTGGTCTGAAGTGACACAGATTATCTTTTTATTATCTGGTAAGGTATCTCAAAATTTTTGATATCTGCTTGCGTACTTGCTCAACAACCTTTAAGCCAGTTTAGATTTCACATCTCAATTTGTTGGGTTTCCCATCTTGAGTACTCACTTTGTTGCTGTCTTGGATAAACTTAATATTTGACTGGTTTCAATGGTGTTTGAGCAAGGACTTATAGTGTATATTTTGTAAATGTCTCATATTTTCAGGCTATGAAAATTATGTATCTCTGTATTGTTTCCTAGAAAGGGAGAAAAGAAGTGTCTTAAAAATAAGTGGAAAGTAATAATATTATTTTAATAATATTTTAAAAACTATATGTATTACTGTGAATTAATGCAATGTAGACTACAAAGCAAAACTGTCGTAATTTTATGTGTATATGTCACATTTTGTCAATATGAAAATGTTTTCATCTTGTGTAGAACTGGATGACTTTGTTGACAAGGTGAATTACCTTCGTTTACTTGCATTTTGAGGGAAATGAAATACATGGTAGTTATGAGGTTTTTCTTTTCTTTACCAACAAAGACTTTACTTGAGAGTGAACTCTGAACTTTGACCCGGATGTGAAACTCCTTGGTGCAAATGAGTGCAGAGTTGAGGACGAAGGTAACTGTACATATTATGGAAATGTTAGGTGTTGAAGGTTTAATATGTTAATTTGAGATTAATAGTGAAAAAAGAAAAGAAAATATTATGTTCAGCATAGTTTTGCTTGTGCACTATGGCATGTATATTACTGTAGTTTATTGGAAATATGCAAAGATGATGGCCAAGTTGATGAAATCTCTTATTTTATTATTATTTATTTATTATCATTATTATTAATATTCATTCTGTTCTAATGCTGCTAAAATTGCAGCAAAATTAAAAGTGTTTTTCAGAGCGTTCCATCACTGGAGAAAAGACCCCGCCAGCAGAATGTTTAAAATCATGTTGTGGTATGAATTTGGTGACACGCTGTGAAAAGCATGACATCATTTGTCAAGTGTCCTGCTTGTAGTGTTAAATTTTTTTATTATTAAATTGATACCTAAAGTAATTGTGTAAGAAATTAAAGTAACATGTTTTGCCTGAATCTTTTCTAAGAATCTTTATGTGAATCTAAGAGTAACTCTTGAACTTCTTTTGAATTGGAAGTTGAATTTCTTTTTTTAAGTGTGATATTTGTTCATTTTTGAATATGTTCCGTAGACAAGGTATGGAGCATGCAAGGAGGAAGGATGGTTAAGCAGAAGGCACCAAATTCATAGCACCTGAAAAACACCTGAATGAGTGAACTTTGGGCAGTGATAGTGATTCTTCAGATGGGTAGACTCTTTGGAAGGTGTTATTATTTAGCCCCCCCCCCCCCCCCCCCCCCAAAAAAAAAAAAAAAAAATTCATTTGGTTGAAGGTATGGGCAAACTACTGTTAAATTATTTAATCCTGCTAAGTTACAATGACAATTTATTTTGATTAAACCAAACAGAAAAATGCAAAGCAAAATGGTATCAAGTTTCACTTCAATGTTCTTCGGTCAAACATTCGGGTGGTTTATTTAGTAGATAATACACTGAGGATAATTTTGCCAACTACTCCACTTTTGTTGAAATGCCAAGTCAAATCCAAACAGTTTTAAATTTATAAGTTGGAAGATTTATAAAAAAAATGTTAGAGTTTTGAATCTACTTGATGAGCATGGCCTCAAAAATGGAAGTGATTGAAATATTGTTGTCAGTGTAACCGTTTTTATCACTATCTTGTGCAGTTTATATATTGTAGTTGATCCCTTTTGTATTTCTAAGGAAAATGCTGCATGAAAAAAATTTCTTAATGAATGCATGATGTTCTTTATATATTTGTTTGTGAAGTTAGAAAAAGATTTCCAAACAGAACTTGAAAACATCTTTTGATTTGAATATAACTCTGATACAATTTTTAGGATACAACAATGAACCGAGAATTTGTTTCTCCTCTAATTAAAATGTTGAGAATGAAGATGAAATGCATTGATAAATGTGCAAGGTGGAAAGATTTAAGTAAACAGAAAAGGTTCTTTACCAAAAAATTCAATTGTAATATTGCATGTTGACAATGAATATAGGTTCAACATTTCTATCTCAAGTTTTTGAAATAAAATTTTGGATAAAGTGTTCAGAAGTACCACAGTTTGGTCAAAACTGGATATTTGTAATAAAAGGGGCCCACTTTGTAATCTAGATATGAGAGAAGCAAGTTCTTGTCATCTTCTTTGCCATCAGTTTATGTTGTACATATTTCATAAGATTATTCAAGGCTTGTTGAATATGTAATGGAGCATTTTGAGATGGAATTAACGCAATCTGCATGTAGGTGGAAAACTTTGGAAGGCAGTTTTTGAAATAAGTTTGAAGGAAACAATGGATGATATTCTCTCAGTTCAATAAACAAATCATTTTTGTTTGAAAACAATTCAAGGTGTTGTTGATTTTATTTCATTATTCTGGTGTGCAAGTTTATGCTTCAAGGCACAGGAGATCATCTCAGCCTTCAAAAAAAAAAAAAAATTATAATAAGAAGTCGGATCCTTTCCTAGTAATTTTTTTGCTTCAGTAATTCAATCTACTTTTGTTTGATGTACATATTTTTAAGTTTTGTTTTTTAAATAACACTGGATATGTTTAGTCCCTGTAATCCCTATTCATAACAAATATCCATGAGCCTTGAAGAAAGCTTGCTATAAATGAATGGATAAATTTAAAGTTGACCAGAAAGTGGGGAAAGTGATGCACACCAACCAAAAGAGGCTACACTAAGTTTTCACTCTTACACCATTTGAGATGTACATTTTACAGTCTGGGAAATGTGGATTCAAGGGTCAACCCTTGTTAAATGCATAATCAAACAATATTGGGAAAAGAAACGCTTAAAGAGGTGTATTCTTGACACAATTCAACAATTAAAAATCTAAATAATGATGCTATCAACTGGTTACCATGGCACAAAAGACCTAATAAAAGTCTCAACTTACTCTGAAGGATAGCATTTATATAAGCTTATATAAAGTCACTGGCACCCCTCCCAATGTTGGTAAGGATGTTTGAGGGGTTGTCATCCCATTGTGAAATTCGTAAAAATGTTTAAATAAAACTGAGATTAAAGTCACTGAATTAATGACATATCAATGCCTTACAGAAGCGCAGAACTTTACTTTCTCGGATGTATAAATCCCAAAATATTCATAACCCTAAGCACTTGGAAGCTCCTTTTTAAAATATATGAGTTAAATGGATTTACCAAGATAAAATTCTTGATCAAAATAAAATTTTAAATATGGAAAAAGAAAAGTCTGGATTATTATTCTCACCCAATGATGCATTTTAAAATTCCAGTAAATGCTTAGAAGCCTAAGTTTTAACAAAGTTTTAACAAAGAGGTCTCTACTTTCAAATCAGAACATCCCAGATTACTGCAGGCAAACCACCTAGCCTTATTGTATGCAAGTGAAGGGTGGTTCACAGTCCTGTTTTAGCCAATTTATTTAGCACTGTCACATATTGAGTTGCATCAACTAAACATCTGACACTCGCAAGAACATGGGGATTAATTTCAGCTCTTGGTTTAAAACCACAATGATACCTATCTGTTATGACAGCATGGTCCAGGTACTAAGTTAAACTCTACCAACTTTACTGGAAATGCACCTTACATACTGATCTAGCTGGTCCAAAAATACTGGATCCGCAAGACTGACATGAAGACTACTCTTATTTTCCAGTATTCTGTTGGTTTGAAATCAAAAGTATAACTCCTTTGTTAATTGTATAATAGTGTCATGTTTAAATTAATTTTTTGACTCAAGGTATATTCTTCTTTTGCTGCAAATTCCACAGATTTTCCTCCTGATGTCACCCATATATGGAGGAGCATATTTCCCTGGGGATGCCAGCATTAAAAGTTCTCATAGTGGTGTTCAAAGAGAGCCTTGGAGTGCTTGCTGCTCTCGATGCAGGCTTTCTCCACACCCTTGGTGAGGCCTGGTGGACCACAGCTGAACACGCCCACCTTGGTTACCTAGGAGAATAAATACATTTATTGTAGAAAGTTAATCTAGGAGACTAAGAAATCATAATTTTTATATCACCATGGGAAGAAGAAGCATTTCCACAGTTATTTATCTTTCTCATCTTTTAGGGACAACCTATGTCACAAGCCAGCATGCCCTTTTCAAGAAATTTAAAATTATTTAAAAAAGAAAAAAAAAACTTTATGAAAATGCAAAGAATCACTGCATGCAGTCAGGGAAGAGACTGAATTTCAGTGAAGAAAATTATCTTTAAAAATAATTTATGAATTACAATATTCTTGATTTTATTCATAACTTGATATATTGATGGTCATTAAAATCACTCCGAATATTATTGAGGTCTCTTCAAATTGATATTGTTACATTTTATACAATAGATATAAGATATATTGGAGAACTCGTCCAGGGGGGTTGTAAATGACCAGTTAGACACATACACTTTTCACAGACTGTTAAAACACTGCTCGACTCATCACAAATAATTGACACATCACCACAAATAATTATCTGATTGTTAAACATCCTTTAGTTTGAAATAAGAAAAAAAAACAAAATGTCTTTGGTACAGTAGGCAAACAGAAATACTCCAATTTCATCGGCTATTTGTTAAAAAAATTAATCACTTGGCAAATAAAATAATAATAATGATGTCAAAGTAAAGTCTAAATAAATAAATAAATAACCCAGGTGGTTAAAAAATTTATCCTTGAGATTTCTGAAGGAGTTCAATTTTAACAATTGGAAATAAGTCTCATCTCAGAAGGGAGCATACAATCCAGGATTGGAATTACCAATTTATTTACAACTTCCAGCTTACACCATGAACCAGACCTGAGCAACTGAACCATGCAGGGATGAGACTGCCATTTAGTGAAAAAAAAGTTTAAATATGGCTTGGGGCATTTTTGGCTCCAAAAAAGTCTGAAATCTGCCGGTAGTCCAAAAAACCTCATAACTGATCATGCTGTAGGTAAGCCCTGGGGGGGGGGGGGGGGGGGGGTAACCACTTAACCAAAAGACTGTTAACTAGAATGACCTGTTTAAAATACTATTTTGAGTTAACTCAAAGGTTATTGACACAGTTTAAAACACATGCAATTACTAAAACTGAAAACTAACTGGAAGAGGAAGAGACTACAAATAACTGACCAGCACCAAACTTACCTCGGGTTCCTAAAATATTTTATTTGTTAATAATGTAAAGCAAGCATATGAATAATTGATTTGTTGTTTATCAATTATCATTACTTATATACTACATAACATATTAGTCACATATTTAGTATTTTGCAATAACCCTTTGTTTAAGTGGGGTTGTGCAAATAGTGCCTATAGTAGAATAACTTGTTATTTATGCTTAAGCAAAATGCCTATAAATATTAGCTTAACATAGAAGTTTATAAGGAACAATTAGAGCACATAAAAAATTATTTCCAACTATGCTACATAATTTTGCTAACGAAGCAATTTTATCCATATATTGAACTGCATAGAAGCTTTAAAACTTACACACATTCAACTTTATTTATTAATCCAGCATCTCTCCTCATTTTTTCTAATTCACAAAATGAGTTGGGGTGGGGGGCAATTTTGACAACAAAGGCCTACATGAAGTACAGGGCTAGGTCTGTAAATTTCTCAAAGAACACGTACAGTGTATTGGTCTTATACCTTAGATGTCTCCTGAACAGACTGGAATATCTTCTCAAACTGGGGACGTCCAAAGTGGGTCTTTGCTCTCAGTCCTGTGAACAAACTCTTCCCAGACACTTTAGTGAAATGCTCCTCACATATATACTGAAATTAATTGTTATCATTCTTACATGTACCCTTGACACAGTATAATAATAATAATAATAATAATAATAATAATAATAATAGTAATTATTATTGTACACTTCACAAACAGATGCCTAATTGTAATACACAGTGTGTGTGATTTTCTGGTCTCATCAAGTCATGGTCTGATCTGACCTCACATATCAACATACCAGCATGGCAGTCCTCAGGTCAAACTTTTGGAAGAACTGCGTGATGAAAATGTGAATGTTGACCAGTCCGTTCTTGTCCACCTCCTCCACTTGTCTTAGAATGTCGATCAGCCACTCATAATGGCGCTGACTGGCTGTCACCCAGATAAAGTACAGCTGAAATAAGCAAATTATATAAATAAATGACAGGTTCTGAACTGGTGTATTTGAAAAGAAATTATATGAATAAAGCAATCAATCGGAATAGATTAAGGAACCCAATGCCCCAGACTTCACATGTTACAAGAAGGCAATCTCTATTATCAGTTACAAGACACAAGAAATTTAAGTCATTATGTCAGGTACAGGCATTCAATAGAAGGTAGATTTTAGGAATTAGGAAACTGGTGTATGTGCTTTTTTTATTTTTTATTCATTAATTTATTTTATTTTTTTTGTGGGGGGGAGGGAGTAAGGGGGAGATTTAAAATAGCAAAATATGAATTCATATGGCTATACAGGGACATCAGCTTTACAGTTAGGTTTAAATGTCTATGTCCTGTTTTTCCTGTTTTCAGTCCAATTATGTAATATATTAATAAATATCATATCTGGATATGATGGCTTAATATGATATACACGAACATGCCCAATGATTGTATACTAGTAATTTTGTTTTTCCTGCTATAATATAAAAACCACACATGAAAACTAAAAAAATTCACACATTTCAAAATTTGATTTTGTTATTCCATATGCTCAAAAACAAAACAAAAAGAGTTCTTTTTTATAACTTAAATAAATCTTCAAATAAAAAAATAGGAATATTCAGTTTAGCACACATCTCACCAGCAAAATGAAAGAAAATATAAAACAAACCTGATAAATATTTTATTTCCCAAACCACTAAAGTATGTTTTTATACCTTGAAACATGTTTTTATACCTTGAAACATGAAATATCTCAATAAGAGAGTAGTTCTCATACATCTATTTGATCTCCCTACCTTCTGGCACTTGATCTTAAAAGTGTTTTTAATGGTGGACATGTGGACAAAGTCCTTGAGAATGGAAGCAAATGGGGTAACTCCAATTCCTCCACCAACCAAGATGGACACATCATACTGATACCAGTCCTGGTGTCCAGAGCCGTAGGGGCCATCCAGAAACAACTGAAATAGACTTAATACTTAATTAGAAATACAAACATTCAGAGAGCACAGGCCTCCTGGTAATTTGTGGTAGCTGAGAGCAGTCATTTCAAGGTAATTGGCCGAATCTCACAATGGTGAAGGAATCTTTTAAATATTCTCAGACCCATATGTTAATCTGGATCAAGGCACACCATCATAATCTAATTATTTTCAAGTAAGACCATATCTTGGCAATGGTAACAGTGATACCCATGAAACTGAAACTACTGCATGTAGGCAAATTCACATATTTGTTTGACAATTACTAGTGCCAGATCACGTGTACATGTATACTAGTATAACACCAATTTTCCGAAGTTCTCAGTTAATCAGTACATTATAAATTTTAATATGTTTTATTTGTTCAATCTTCAAACTTCAATTTTTCCAAAAAATATGTGACTTCAACCATCTCCTGGTACCTTAGGATAAGGGCCATCCCTAAGCATGTCCGGGTCGTATAAGTTCCTCAAGTTCCACGTCCAGGGTCCTATGGCTCTGATGTGGAGGCTGAGTGTGTCCTCCTGGGGGGCAGAGGTCAAGGTGAAAGGGTGATACTCGTGGCGGCCCTGTGACAGGCAGGCAATGCGCACCCACTGCCCTGATTTGTACTCAAAGTTGGGTGGGCGCTTGAACTCCAGGAAGGTCACATCTTGTGAAAAGCAAAAAAATAAAATTAAATAAATAAATAAAAATAAATTATTAAAGGAAAGTTGAGAGCACTTTTGTCAAGTTAAACTTCTGTCTTAATTTCAAAGAGTTAATTATTTATGAAAAAGAGTTGGTTATTTATTGTGGTTTAAAATAAGTCATTGGTTATATACATTTGATCAACACTTTACTCAATATAAAAGAGACAAAATCAGGAAAACGTCAATCAAGGACATAAAATATCTTTTTGTTATAAATTTTTAAAACCTCCATGCAATTATCAACTTAATTATAAATCCTAAAGAAACCCACTTAATGAGTTCATCAAATTAAAACCAGTTTGTAATACAAATACCAACCAGAGGGCAAAAGTTCTGCATTTATCACAGAAATTTCCATCTTCCGTCGGCTGATGCTGACCAGCTTATCAATGGTGAACAAAATGGCAGGTCCGACAAAGTACGCCCAGAAGTATGGCAACTGCAGGAGTCGCCCGCTGCCATGCAGTATGGTCAGAATATACATGGGGATGATGAGCTTGTGCGTGGCCCAGAAAGCATTGAAGATGAACTGCCTGGCACACTGCGTGGCAAAGATGTAGATGACAAATATGACAATCGTAACCAGGACTCCTGTCATGCCTGGAAATATTTTTTAAAAAAATAATAATAATAAAATAAAATAAAATAATAAATCAATAAATAAAACAAAAACAAAAAAACAAATACAGTCAACTCCACTCAGACACACACGTCTGGGACCAGAAAATTTGTCAGAGTTGCTCAAAGATTTGGTTAAGGGAATGATCATAATACATAATTTCAGTCGATATTGCTTACAATTAAGTTCATCGAGATATGTTCGAGGTAAATACAGTGCAACAAGTTATGCAGTCTACTTTTACTATATACGAAGTTTTGATAAAATGTAAAACTAAAATGTTTATATAAATATGTACATGGAAGTTGACCTGCACAACAAAACTCCCCCCCCCCCCCAAAAAAAAAATCAAATCATTAAATTAATACATCAAAACATACCAGTTAGAGTTCCCAACAGCCACCATGCAAAAGTTGGCAGATACTCCGACCTAAAAAGGTGCACAATACTGGTCAGAAAAATAAAGAATTTTTGAAGAGTCTAAATATATTTTTATCAATAAAAGACATGATATTTTAACCTTCATCCATGACTTTGGATATGACGCACGTTTCTACATAAGATACTAGTACAAGCTAAGAAAGGCATATTATTGTTTCCAAATTATGCATGCCACATAATTTTACCACACTGACTGTAAAAATGAAATCTGCATTTATCTAATAACATTCAATTTAAATTAAGAAAGCCATACAATTCCAGTCACTATATTTCAGTTTGTCCTCAGTATTGTAAATGATGAGTAACTGTGAACTCTTAGCAAAATGTAATCCCTGATATAACGTACTATAACAAACTAAGTATATCAACAGTGTTAACATATTGTCATATAAATATCTTTTATATTTAAGTTCTAATTTATAATCAACTTTCTTCTCAAAGAATTATTAATTAATCAACGCAGTTTACTAACTTGAAGAAGATTTCATCAAAGATGCAGAGATGCTGGACAGGCTGTGTGGAAATGTGGTAGAAGTTGAGGGCGTGCCCCACTACATGTGCCACTGAAATAAATAATCACGCAGCATGAAATCAAAAGAATATAAAATTAAATGATGTACTAATGTGAATGTGTGTGAAAACAAAAGAATTCATTCAGATATTGCCTGTAAGTATATGAGGAGGACACACTAAAAACGTGGAAAAACTTTTTTAAGCCATTTTGGATTTTGACTCAAATGGGTAGCACTGATAGTAAATACAAATATAATGTTACAGTATCTTGAAAATCAACCCTTTCATCTCTTTGATAAAATTCCATCCAAATTCAATACTGTAGTTCATTTGTGTTTGTACCAAACTACTTCAGGCCATGTCTTATAGATAAGTACCGAGTCTCGTGTTTAACAGCTTCTTGTTGGTCAGCATGCACAGATTTAGCACCATACTTCAGGTCTACTTCAGTTGTAAAATCATCAAAAAATGCATGCACAGAATCAGACACTCAAACTGCTTATGTGCCACTAGGCATTAACTTAAGATGTCATAAGTGCAGCGTGGTCTCTCCAGTGACCCAAATTTCTGCTCCAAAACTGTCCCAGTCTGAACTCACGTACTTACATGTAAAGAAGAGAGCCGTCCAAGCAATGACCTTGTGAAAGGCCACATTGGAATCAAAGGGGATGTAGAGATTGAGAAAAGTCTCGCGTAACCTTGTGATCAGATTACGACACACTGTCAGAAGGATCAAGGAATAGCAGAAGGTCAAGGCGGCAGCAGAGCCCCGAGATACCGGGACACCATAACTGGCAATGCGGCGAAGTCCAAAGTGTTCTTTCTCCACTGAATAGGCTGGAAAAGGAAAAAAAAAAATTTTAATGAAAAATATTTATATAATTTATCAGATCAAGAGGGTGACAAACACGTAATGATCAAAATGATCTGAAGTTTCTTATAAATCATATTTTTATACCAATGTACAACCTAACTCGACCAATTTTCTAAAGTGCCTGCTGTGCATAACATATACTCCAGCCATTGTTCATTATCAACAGTACACAGCTGTACATTTTGTTCCCTGGAGCCACTTACTATAAAACCTCTCAGAAAACAGCCCAATGCAAATGCCATAGAAGATGATGAGATAAAAGATGTGCTGCCTGTTGTTTTCAATGAAGTGTAAAACGTTCTTCATCTTGGCTCCGATGGGGTGGTATTTCTCTCGTGTGGCACCAAAGGCATCTTGACCCGTGTTGCCAAATTTTACCTTCTCCTTGTCAACATTACTACAATAAATAAATAAATAAATAAATAAATAAATAAATAAATAAAATGAGTATAATATGATTAAAAAAATTTATATGCTTTAATAGTGCATTCATTGTATTTTGGTCTAAAAATATAATGCTTGCTGTTACTCTTGGAAAATGCTTTCTCATCCACTCCAATATTAGCCAACAGCATTATGTAAACTTAATATACTCATAAGGGCTGCTAGATATTTAAGATGCATGACCTAAACTACTCATGAAATTTATCACTGCACATTATATTGATCTAAGTTTGTATCATGAACTACTGTTTAAATTACAGGCTGGGTGTATTTATGTGTCATTTTTTCATCTGTTCAAAACAATAATCTCAATGGCAAACCTTACCTTCTTTTCTTTGGGAAGCAAACTTTAGTGCCTGAAACAATTTCAGTGGAAGCAATGTTAGTTACTGCTCTGTCACCAAGTGAAAAAAAAAACAAACATTTATGCTGTATCCAGTCTTCTAAACTATCCACAAAGTTCAGTTTTGAATATTCAGCAGTTCAGACTAAAAAAAGTTTCTACATCAATTGTTTCAAGAAATCACACTCCAATAATTATAATATTATCTGTAGCTATTAGATTTACTTAATGAATAAGAGTTTATTTTCATCGTCTTGAAAACATTATTTAACCCTCTCACCCTTCCAATCTATGCAGACATCCCACAACTTTGTCATGTCGTCTGCTAGCAGTTGTTGAAATTCCTCAAATCGGAGTGATCCTTTCCCTTCCAGGCCAGAGTTGACAAACATGGTCTCTGTCAGTTTATCTACTTCATCTGCTGTCAGGTCAGTGTTGGCCATTTCTAGCAGAGATCTGGATAAAAACGTTCTAATTTTGCTGAATCCTTTTCAAATAAAGTATTAGTCTATATCATTTAAGTTAGTCAATGCAAAGAAATCTAAACCTAAAATTTTTCTATTACCTTCTTCAAGTACAGCTAGTATAAGTACACTCTAAAAACACACAAACAAACAAATTTTAGGAAATTTGCCTCTCAGTCAATTTTGTTCCTATTTCGCATGGGAATTAAACAACAACAACAACAAAAACAACAATGTCCAACCTCAGTAAAGCCGCAATTTCTTCTTTATTCAGAGAGCCACTGTGGTTGAGGTCATACATCCTGAACAGCATGTGGAGTTTGTCTTCACAGGATCCTGAAATATACAGTGCAAGATAATGATCAAATATTCAACAAAAGTTCAATAATACCCATTCCACTACAGAGGTGAAATATATTTTGCTTTTACTAACATTCAACTTCTTAATATATATCTATTCAAATATTTAATAACTGCTTAAAGTAACTATCAATCCATTAAAGATTTTATAATTATTTATCCTTCCAATATAATTTAAAATCAATTTACTTTTTGATCCACTGATTCATTTATTGATTCATATGGGATTGAGTTATAATCATTTTTGTTTCAAGTCAAATTTACTTTTACCTTTGGAGAAGAGAACCACAGCATATAGAAACTCCCTGAAGGAGATGTATCCATTCTGATCCTTGTCCAGCATAGAGAAAAACTGCTCCACAAATAGTGAAGATGGTTTCAGTGCTAGGGCCTCTGCAAACTCTGCCTAAAAAACAAACAAATAAATAAATAAATAAATAAATAAATAAATAAATAAATAAAAATCTTGAGGGAAAGCTTAGAGAGCATCAAAATGTGGTGAACTAGGGATTTTAGTGTCTCTTTCATTCTGATGGTAAAAAGCAAATTGTTCCCTAGCTCATAAAGACCAGTCAGTCTTGTGATCGTTGTGTCATGTTCATGGCGGTTCAAGGCCACGGATGAATTAAGAGTCATCACAACATGCCTCGTATAGAAAAAAATACATTAAGTCTCTTAAAAAACAATTAACTTTTTTACTAACATCAAAGTGGATCAATCTGGATTCAGGTGTTATACCTTAGAAAGCTCCAGGTTGAGAATTTCCTTGGCTGTTCCTTGTTCTATTGCCTCAGTCTCCATTCTTGGTTGATGATCCAAAGTAAGAGCCTGCAGCATAGATAAGGACAAGGGTTCACAATCAATGATTACATATGTTGGTGTGAACCAAGTCAATGGAATATGATAATAAGCTGTAAAACAATGTTTCATGGGTTGCCTTTCATTCCCTTCAAGTAACAGTCCATTGGATTCATTTCATTTTATTTACTTATTGCAATGGGTTACTTTAGTATACGTGTATCAAACAAATTATTGGAAAAGAAGCTTATCTCACCATACAGTGCTTCATCAGATTTGCCTTTTAGAAAAAAAAAATTTAAGGTTGCGACCTACATTAAAAGCAGAAACTTACTATATAATAAGCAATCAGGTTATATCAATCACAATTGTAAGCATTCAATAATAATCATGATGCCATGATGATTATTACCTCTGCAAAGACAGTCTTAAAGAAACGCTCCAGTAACTGCTGCCTCTTCCTCTTAGTGACTGCATTTTCTAGTATATTCTGCTGCTTGTCATGAAAAAACTGCAAATTCTTATTGAAGTCATTCAGGTAGCTTTTAAATTTTCTCAGGAATTCCATTCTGTCTTCTTCATCGTCGAACATCACAACCTATTATCATAATAAAATCATGAACATTGTTAAACATAACTGATTTGCATTAATGTACACACTTTTGTTTTCTGAAACTATTTCCAAACTTACTGGCATATTTTTCAATGTCTGTTAATATGATCATATTTTAATATGGTGAAGTAAATGCATGTGTGAAGTGTTTTTAACAACTTGCAATTTCTTTTAATTTTACATGGCTGGCTAAATGAAGTACCGTATATCAGTTCATTTCCACGTGCTTCAGCATGTTACACAAACTTTAAGGTTACATTTACACATACCAGATCATATTCATTAGGGATTTGAATAAGCATTGTTTCTTTCCCACGGTTCATGCTGAGCCAGACGTTAACTTCTTCAGACATTGAGAAGTCTAAATGGCGTATTTTCGTCCCACTAGCTGTTAAGACTAGCAGTCCACATGTCATGTCATCGAAATGTAGCTCAATGCTACGAGGAAGGTCTTTAGGATCTGTCCACTCAGTAGCTGAAAGGGGAAAAAGTGGGCATTTACTTCTTTCAAGATAAAGCTGATAAAAATACCTTATACAATGGCTGTGGCCGGGGCATGAGGCAGTAAAATATAAATGTTTATACTTACCTGCTATGTTTCCAGCATTGGCTCTCACCATGGACCGTAACTTGTCCATGTGCAGAGTTCTCTTCACTCTCTTTGTCCTAAACTTCTTCACTCTGTAGATGAGGTAGGCCACCAAGATGCAGACTGGAAAATAATTAAAATAGTAAGAGAGCATGTGCCTATGGTAAAGATACCACTCAAAGAATACTCAAAGCTCAAATAAGTCTCATATTTTTAGGCTATTAAATGTCTTTTAAAAAAATAAAATTATGAAAATCTTACAAAAGACCTAGAAGACCAAGACACACTGGGCCTAGATTTGACTCCTTTTCTCAATACGATTTGTCTATCTTACAGAAGCCTGCTTGTCCCTCACAGAATGGTAACACCTCGGTGGTGACACCCTTACTGGTGAATCTCCTTGGCTTCTCACAAAATGGTGATACCTAAATGGTGATGCCCTTGGCTACTCAAAGAATGGTGACACATTAGTGGTGACACCCCTAGGCTACCCACAGAATGGTGAAATTTTAGTGGTGACACCCCTTGGCTACTCACAGAATGGTGCCACATTAGCGGTGACACCCCTAGTTTACTCACAGAATGGCACCAGTCCCAGTACCACAAGACTCCCTATAAACCAGAGCTCACTGCCAGCAAAGTAATCCCAGCCCTGGAGATCTGTGCATGGCTCCATATCCTCTATCACCAGCTGCTTCTCTTGAGGACAAGGGTCCCCTGTAATGATAGAATAGACAGATTGATTAATAAACAATTTGAAAGCTTAACAAACAAACAAACAAATAAATAAATAAATAAATGTAAAATGCACAGGCAGTAATCAAAATCAAACAAAATGTTTGCTGCAACATAACATAAGACACATTTATACGTTAAAAAACACAACACTTGTAAAAATTCCATTAGGCTTGGATGATCATGTGCGCAGGAGGGCTCACAGTGGCACTGAATATCATTCATCTTGTTCTTTTAAAAAAGTAATTTTTGCCCATTTTCATGGAGTTAGGTTTAGTTGTGAACTTGTTACCTTGTTGCCATAAGAAAACATCTCTTTGCAACCAATCTGGCTCAATGTTTGTCACGTTGGTGATGATGTCGGCAAACTTAATACTCTTTATCTGGGCAATCTCATCATCTGTGAACAGTCTAGAAGGGAACACCCATTTCTTAATTTTGCAGCATTTTATTAAACTTTCTAATCATGTGCGTATCAATTATATAGTTTTCAATGAATGAGACTGTAAATTTTTTAATTATTTTGTCAAGGTTCAATTTTTTGAAGGAAATTTCTAAATAGAGAAAACAATTACTTCTTTGACTGATCAGGAGCTATTAACTTAGTGTGTTTTCATATTTATATATACTTATTTAATAAATTCATATAAAAAACAAGACAATAACACACACTCAGTGTATGGAAGACTCTTGAAAACCTGGATAATTCTAATTACAAACTATATTTTTTTTTCAACAATTATCAACTACAATGGGCCACGATTATAGTTACTGTCAGTATTATATACTATTAATATTATACATAAAAGATATAATATTGCATAGCACCAGACTGAGTGGTGACTTGTAAATATTTACCCATTTTGTTTATTCTCAAACCAGTATCTGTCTGCATCTCTGATACGGAGAAATTGGTCAAGAAGAATTTCGCGGAATAGTGGTCCAGGGCCATATCTACCTGTTTCTGCCATACCCCCAGCAAAGACATCCAAATGCTCCATACTGCCATTGTACACATTGCGCAGCTTTTCAACAGTCTGAAAGTATGGAAAATGACAGAATTGCATTGAGCTGTATATCACATATTTTTATCAATATTACTTTAAAGTGGATCATTTATGAAATGATGATATATGTTGATATTTATTTTTGAAATGCCAGAAAGATTATGGGGTATAAATAAGTCAGGATGCTTTTAGAAATTGCATAAAACATTGGATGCAAGTGCAAAGACAGGCTGTGCAAAATATGATCCCAAGTATAGATAAAAACTGCATTAAATTTATCACAACAAAGAAAACAGATTTAGTGTAAAAATCCAATATAAGATACGCCAGAAGATGGTGAAAATTTTTCTGTCAGAAGACAGTCAAAAACTGAAGATGGATCAACAAAGATAATTTGGAAGTCTGTCAGAAATATTTCTGGATCCGCCTCTGTTGGTATCACCTGTTTCACAGTTTCCTTCTCTTCGGCTGTGGTAGTGTTCACCAGGCTTTCCAGGGCATCCCATGTGTCCACCTCTTCAAGACCAAAGGCCCTCCTGGCCGAGTTATAGTTCCCCAGTCCAAAGTCCCTTCCCCTCATGATGGTCTGGACCACCACGTCATGGCGAGAGAAGTGCAGCGGACCTGGGCTTTTATCTGGAAGTGTATTTGAATTTGTCAGTTTTTATTATTAAATCTCGTACCAAATCCAAAAGAGATCAAATGGGAGTCATTAGGCCTCCTGCATACCTGACTGATGAATATTACATTTTTTTTAAGACAGTACAAGACAAAGGACATGAGTGAGATTGAAATTTGGCCTGTCAGCTAGAGGCTACAGTAACTCTAATTCTTTAGTTTACATTTTTGTTAATTTTTTTGTTAATTTTTTAAAGTTTCTACTACTACTAGTAGTACTACAATGGATTTCCTTACAGGAGAAATCTCTGTGACAATATGCAATAATTTCCCAAATTTTTGAAAAATTACTTTGGCTGATGGAATTATATACTAAACAGGATCAATACTTAAGAATTAACTGTCTAAAAAGAAGACTTTATAGAGAACCATTACAATTTGCCAGAAGGCAGTGAGTCATATCATAGTACCTTATTAGGAAGAGGGGAGAGGGTGTGCCTTCATCAAAATTTGAACTACAAGTAGGTTCTACGAACACTCATAGATCTCACTGTACAAAGTTTCCTGACTGGCCACAGATGTGTGATGTTATTAAATAAATGTAACATTAACAATCAGCATTTAACAAATAACTGAGGGGATTGGGGAGGGATATAACCCGGTTATTAACCCCCTGTACCAGTACCTCTTACGTCATCCACCACAACTGTGTCTTCACGCTCTGCTATCTGAGACGCCATTCCCATTAACAGCTCATCAAGTGCCCCATGGTAGCTCTCCAACAGATCCTGAAGAAGTGTCAATTTTCTAGATTTACATCAATACCTACCATATCTCTGGCATCCTCTTTATGTCTAACAGTAATGTAGCTTCTAAGTATTGCAAGTACCAGAAAATATATGACAAAGCATTTCATTTGGGGGGGGGGAGAAGTGTTAGTTTAATCGTAAGGGGCAAAGAAAATTAAAATTTTTTACTTTGTATCCAAGGAAAATTTAAACATATGCAATATTTTCCAGGTTACACAACCAAATGACACCAAACATGATCCAATTGCTCAAATTAAGATAAATATCATGTAATGTAAAATGCAGCAAACAAGAAGCTGTGCACCTTCAAAGTTACGACCATGAGCATTCTTTACCTGAGACTCAAAGTACGAGTTACATAGCCTCCAGGGCTTTGTGAAGTTGCCTCCTTTGTTGAACTCACACTGATCATTCCTAGAAATAAAATTTTAGTTACTAATTTTTCAACATCCTTTTTTTTAATGTGTTAGTTTGTGCATACCTGTGTGTGGACACAAAAAAAAAGTTATTGATCAAAACTGGCCAAACTATACAAAACTGTCAAAGGAAGCTGAATTTATTTCAAGTTTTTTTACAAACAAGATTAGCTTTAAAACATGGGCTCCACTCTGTTGTACTTTTTAATAATTTAAAAATGCTCCACAGATATGGACTTTATTAAACCTTATATATAAGCCTGAAGGTATAAGGACCTTGTCTTACCTACTATATAAGCCTAAAGGTATAAGGACCTTGTCTCACCTACTATATAAGCCTAAAGGTATAAGGACCTTGTCTTACCTACTATATAAGCCTGGGGGTATAGGGACCTTGTCTTACCTACTATATAAGCCTGGAGATATATTAAGGGCCTTATTATACCTTCTATATAAGCCTAGAGGTATAAGGACCTTGTCTTATCTTCTATATAAGCCTGGGGGTATTAGGACCTTGTCTTAACTTTAATATAAGCCTTGAGGTATTAAGACTTTGTACATGTACTACCTTCTATATAAGACTGGGGTTATAAGGACCTTGCCTTACCTTCTATATAAGCCTGGGGGTATAAGTGTGATTAGGTATCTGCTGGCTGCAGCATGGAAGGCAGCTGTAACTCCTGGCTGGATATAGTTCTTATAACCTGCAAAAATGCAAAAAAATGAAGTAAAATAAACATTACTTGGAATTATTCCTCAGTTTGTAAATTTGTCTGGTCACAAAAAAAAAAAAAAAAAAAATGTCTGACTGCACAATTAAAAAAACTATTAAAATGTAAAAAAAATGAAACATATAGTAAATTATTTGTAAAAAATATTCTATGAAAGTTTATATGAGAGTTATAGATAAGGAGTATAGATAAGGAGATAAGGAGTATAGATAAGATTCCTTAAATGCATGTGTGGCATAAGAAAGCTAAATATCAAAAGGATAAGCTACTGTTAAAAATCATCTTACATTATCAAAATCATTTTTATCTAAAAAAGTTTGAAGAGCTCCAGAGATAAAAGTTTTTGTATAAAGACAGTTCTTAACTCTGGCATTATAAACCTCCGTTTTTTTTGTTTTTTTTTTCATAAGGAGAAAAAAAAATAACTTGCTTTACAGACAGTGGAAGAAGAATTATGTAGGCAATAACCAGGGCTGAACAATGCCTTATTTGTAAAGTATTGATAAAACTGATGCCAACTTTCTACAGAGACTCCAAATTTTAGTAAAAACATCAAAAAATACATATAAAAGTCACAAGTTCAATCCCAATTATCCTAAAAATTCAATCAAGACCAAGCACCTTGCATGGCCACTCTCAATAAAATCACAGTAAAAACTGGTCAGGTATTAAGTCTAGATTGTCATTTCAACATCGACACGTCTTCATATGAATCTATTGCATGCAGTAAAACATCGAAACAGTGCAGCTATTGTAAAAGACATTGAATCTTCTCGCTATCATCTCAATCTTTTTTCTTTTGATTGTACCAGGTGAGAGATCTAAGAAGCACCTGACAAGATCTTGTATTCGGAGACTGGTACATGTGGCACTAAGTTACTGCAGTCAAAGTAAATGGTGTTAAGAATCCCATTTTATCATTCCATTTGAATCACCATCACTGATTGATATTGGCATGCTATGATAGTGGAGATTACTGAGAAAAGAATTTGATAAAAGAGAAAAAAAAAAGCTGTAACTCACACAAGGGCTGTTGAAAAACTAATTTTATACTTCATGCATGAAAGAAAAAAAAACATCTGACTCATTACATGAGATCTCGTTTATATGTCTGTTACATGACAAGAGATATAACTGTATCCTTATCTTCATGCACGTAACGGTATCACCCATTTATGCAATTATCTAATCAAGAAAAGATCAGTAAAATCAAAGGACAAGGAGAAATTATAACTGATTACTTCAAGCAGGAGATCAGTTTTGCTCCAAGTTCCATCGTTGAAACAATTATCAGAAAGCAGTCAAAAGATAATGGTAAAAGTGAACACTGCGTGTGTGTGTGTGTGTGTGTGTGTGTGTGTGGGGGGGGGGGGGAGATCCAAGTTGACTCTTACAAACATTAACCTTCTGTTTCACTTTCAAAAATAAATTGCAAATTAATCAGTTTAGTATGGTGCTCTCCTATTTCCTTCTATATAAAAGTTACAGTTCCTCTTAAAGAAAATGATTTTTAAAACAATACAAGCATGAGAAACCATCTTGCAAGTTGTTATCTTTGACATGATCTGAGTTTAAAAAATTGAGCTTATTAACCACAGCAATAAAGGGGCGGAGAGGGGCAGGACAGACATAAAAACAATCATCATTCATTTCTACTCAAGTAGCCGTAACAAAGAATCAAAACCTCAAAGCCAGTGGGTTAACATCATGGAAAAGAAGCATTTACAAGACAGAGGTGAACTTGTTCTGCAAATTACAATTGCATCAAATTGTAGGTCATTTTTCTTATCTGTCACCAGGGATGATTAACTCTGGAAATTACCTCTTGTCATCCTTTGTCATCTAAGTAATAGATAAAACCTTTAACTGTTCAGTAGTGTTTTTATAAGTAGATATTATGATAAAAGCTTTAACATGGGTACATGCATTGAAGGGTTAGTGGGGAAAACGACATTTAAATGCATTTTTCAATTTCAGGAAGACCAAATATTATAAATACAAGTATTTTGATAAAAAATAATTTTTGTTTTCATGTAAGCTTTCTTCATATTGTGTCAAGATGTTATTTAAGTTTAAATTTGATGTTTTTCTAGTGTGTGTAAATTAAAACTTGCCTCATATCATTAGTTTTTTCTCACAACTAATCCATCCTAAATATTCTTCTGCACTTGGATATCTAATTTTTACTGTCACAGTAGAGACTATTACCGTGAAATAATGACAAAACACTTCATTACCATCATGCTAGCATATTTTTGTAAAATAAATAATACACAATTAAGATACACAACATCTTCACTTACCTGTGTACTCTGGAATCGTCTCATTCAACAGTGTTGGCAACCACTCATACATAATTATGTTCTAAAAAAACAGAAAGAAAAAATTACAATAAGCAGGTATACTGACCAGAGAAGGTCATTTTCAGTCAGGTGACCTGGGTCTGTTGGTCACACCTGCAATAAAACATCTGTGGTCGGGAAATGCTACATTTCAGTGCATATTGAAAAATAATGGTTGTCTGTCGGTGAGAAATGTATGAGATTCCTTATCATTATCTCTCATTTTTTAAAGTTTCAAACCTTTGGATTTGATGAAGATAAATTTCTTAAGTTTTGAGCACTTCTTTGCATTTTGGTACTGTACACTGATCAAATGTTTTGGGATGTTTGGCACCTCAAGTTAAATTTTACAGTCAAAGTGTGTTAAAGATAGGTACAAAAAGCAACAGATAGTATGTGTGAATTTCAGAATTTTAAGGGAAACTGTGCTCATATGAAAATTACAAGAAGTCATATTTTTTTATTCTAAATATCCTGCAAAACTACTAATCTTTCCCAATTCAGTGCTTAAAAACTAAAAAAAAAAAAAAAAAACTTAAATAGCTGACAGCAATATTTCTTGTTGAAATGTACAGGAAGACATGATATTCAAAATGAAATAACAGTAATTAAAAACTCGATCATTAAATTAAAATTGGAATAAAGCATCCAAGTGCAAAGACAGGTCAAGCAATGACTGGTGAACAGGCAAAAGTTGTCTTTTTTCCAGGGAAAAAACATATTACAGAGGAAAAAAGATTTTACATAGTGAAAAATACTAGTGTGTAATTGTGGGGAAAAAAGATATTACAGAGCAAAAAAAAAAAAAAAAGAAAGAAATACTAGTCTGTAATGATCCCCCAAACAGAAGATGACTTACTGTTTTTTTTTTTTTTTTTTTTTTTTGTAAAATAATACATGACTGTCACATTAACTATTAGCTTCATGTAAAACAAACTCCTCAAAAATATTCTTTAAAGAAATACAGTATATTATAAGGTCAAATTTGACTGCATCATAATCATCAACAAAACAAAACATTTGCATATGCTATAATGTGCAATGTCCAGTACCTATATCCATCATCTTTATAGGTAATAAATATCCATTTTCTTGATGTCAGTCTTTTTAAGCCAATTTGTTAATGCTATTAGAAGTTAAGAGACAAGCTCAGATTTTGTCTTATAAAGTTCAATGACCTGGATCGCCTTATTTTAATAGTGCCTCACAACAAATTGTTCAATTTGGATGACCCAAAATACCATCTAAAACCCATAAAAAACATTCTCAGAAGATTTTTGTCTAGGTTTAAAACAACCATAATTTTTCACTATCCAAAGATATGAAAAAATATCTGTAAGCACTTGTAATGGAATCATGTCACAACAGGTCAATAATGGACCTTTACAAGCAACAAAAAGGTCCATATGCCATGTGCAGCATATTCATACTGTGTATAAAGATAAAAAACTTGGTTCATACAAGCTAGGTAACTTTTGAAACCAAATTTCACTCTCTACAATTCCCTACCAATAAAATGGCCCTCTGTGCATAATATATTTTACCACTAAAATTTAACATTTTAAAGATGTATATAGAATTTCATTACTAGTACAAACACACATACACATGCACACACACATGCACACACACACACATGCACACACACACACACGCACACACACACACACAAATAAAAATGGAAAGTGCTAGTAAGGAACCTACCTGCATTGTTGCGATTACCCATCGCCTTGTCTTGTGAAACATTACTTCATCAGCCCAGGTGGTATTCATCATGCTGGTGAACCGATCCGCCATGTAATTGTGCCAACGAAACCACACTATTCCCAGCGCCGTGAGGCCAGGGTGCATGTGGGTACGAGGATGGCCAAACACTGAAAATGATGAAAACAACACAATTAAAACGTGACAAAAACACCACAAAGTTTCATCAGCAGTGTAAATTTTAAAAGAAAAGGGAAAAAATAGCAATTAAAATAGATTTTTAAAAGATTACTAAAAAACCAGCCGTGTAAATTTAAAAAGGGGAAAAATTAACGATTAAGATACATCAATACATAAATTAATAACTTAGCAAATTAACACACACACACTTAAACAACAACCCAAGAAAAAAGAAGTTCAATACACCACTTACTCCACTTAGTCTCGGGATCACTTAGTTTGTGTTTGTGTGGACTAGGGAAGTTATCTAGAGGAAGACGAATATGATTCATTGCTGGGAACTCTTCCTCCCTGCTCCCATTGACTGACTTGAGGCGTCCATCGTGCATGGCCCTCAGACAGTTAGCCCATACCTCTTGTGTGCCATAGAGAAAGCTGCCATCAATCCAGCTGGTAACTTCATTAATCTGTGAAGTAAATGAGAAGTGTAAATGAGAAGTTTCCATTTTTTATTGGTGGCAATTACAAATTGTAATGCTACATGACCAGGTGACATAAATAACAGATGCAGAAAAACTTGTGCTTAACTTAATTAGACATTAACAAACATCACTACACCAGAAATGGGTTCATTTGGTACTTTCAATTGCTGAATGCCACAGTTTGTAAAAGCCTGAACCCATCAACATTGCTTTGCCATGTATCAAATAATTAAAAAATTTAGACTGTCTTACATAACACGTTCTCAATTTACTACCTGTTTTCTTGGATTATTAGGGGATCTTCCTGTCCTTTTATCGTATGCAGCTCTATAAAACGGCATCATCTCTCTTCCAGAGCACTTGGGATCAAAATCTTGGTCACACTTTGGAATAGGAACTTTGACCAATTCAACTGGACATGTTGGCATTGAAGAATAGGTGATCTCGTAGGTGACTAACTGACCTGGAATATGACACAAAGATAAATACGGTACATACACCATTCTGGCATCACTTAAGCATTTTCATTATTTTTTCTTCGCCTATGCAGTGAAAAAGTTCTCAAATTTCTGATAACCATTAAGCAAAAAAATTATTCTTTTTATCAAAAATATATTTTTTCATAAATGAGTGCATACAATAGTTTTATACCCCAGCCATTGACTGATTCCATCTTATTTTAAATCAGGTTCTGTGCTCCAAAAAATTTCAAAATTATCAAAAACAGCACCCTTAAAAAATAACAAAATATAGGTCTCTGCAGGATGTAATACGTAAACCCATGGCCCAAATCACAGTAAAAAAGGAGAAGAGGTGCCATTCAGTAAGGCTAATTGCACTCAGCTAGAGTTACGGCAGAGTTGGACTGATCTACACAGACCAAAGATACCTATGGGAATGGGCCCAACACCCACTTTTGACTTGACTTTTTTCATGGGACAAGGACTACTTCAGAGATAGGAATGGCCAAGGTTTGTCAACAGTTAGCTAACATAGTACAAACCACCACTGTACAGAGGGGGTATTTCCATGATCACTACATCATCCTGAATTTTCAGGAAGAAAAAAGAGACCTCTAATTTACCAAAGAAAGCCATGAGGGCTGTGAGGTTGTTGTAGGAGGGCTGTCCGCTGCTTCCATTGAAGACAGCATTGCTGATGTCCCTGGCGGCTGGACGTCCTTGACCAGATGGTTGGTATGTGTAGTCATCATAGCTCTGTGGAACAGTATTGAGAAGATGGCAGCCTGCAAAGAACAATTGTTATTAATTATGATTTTTAAACTTTTGGAAATATCATAAAATTACAGTAACTTTTATATCATTCTGAAACATATTGCAGACAGACTGGTACAGTGTACATGTATCACAAGTATATGCATGTATCTATGCTCTTGTCCATGTATTTTTGTATTTTACATGTCAGCTAGTTGGAAGGGAGTTGCTAGGTTGAACATATTACAACTATTATAGAATTTAAACATTATGCAAAGATGCTGCTGAACAGTATATGTGTTCTTGCTCAACTTTTACTTTAAAATCATGACAATTCTGTGGGAGGGAGTTGCTAAGAAACATCTTAACTTCTGTATCAATTTGAAACATTAAGCAAAGATGCTGGTACATGTATCAGTGTACATGAACAACTTGTATATATATATCTACAGTGATACCAAACGTGTACATAAACAATTTGTTTATGTGTCCTTGCATGTTTCAGTACTGTTTACTCATGACAAGTCTGCGTCTAATTGCTAGTCATTCTTATACTATGTCACTGTGGAAGCATGTACAGAAGATGGGAGCTTTAAAGGGTCAATGACAACCATGAGTAACAAGCACCAGATCCAAGGTTGAGCAAACATTAATTTGTTTCGTACTACAAATAATGAGACTATAAGCACAGGCAGGTCTACACTGTGGGTCAGTGGGTTTCATTGTCATCGACTTGGGCCTTTGTGGTAGCTGTATATTACTTATTATAACTAAGAGTAGCATCCAATGTGACAGACCACCCATCTCTATTTTCTTCCATTAATTTCAGGATATTTAAAGATAATTTAAAAGGCTAAATGCACATGATATAAAGGCTGATTAATATGGGAGTACCTAGCATCTAGTACATGACTATACAGGTCCATTCTTACCTCTGGTACCCCATCTCTGGTTGGCCAGGTTATTAAACCATCCGTCATAGCGCTGTCTCTCTGTACCAAAGGCTGGGAAAGAAAAACAAGCCAAAGAATGCATTTATATGTACTCCACCAAATATTAAAAAATATAAAGTACCAAGAAGGAAATACTAGCATAGGGATCAATGTATTATTTTAACATATTTGAAAAAATAATTACACCTACAAGGGCTTTTTAAAATGCATTTTCATTATTCAAGTTTAGTTAAATCATTTAGATAGGCTATTTTCACAAACACATTACATTTACATTGATTTCAACTGAATTTTTTCTCTTGGCTACTATCATTACAAATAAAGCATGTATTCATATTTTACGCCAAAACAAATATAATTACGTAGCAAATAACAAGGCTGGACCCCGAGTCAAGTACGTCGAGCGCGAACATGCAAAGCACTTTATTACAGTAGCTCTAGTGAGAACAAATTTATACCCCGGTGCGACAATGCCCCAATTCCAGGGGGATCAACTTGAGTCTACTTATGACCCTGGATTCGCGGCCTCAAAACACATATCCCCCTTCTTTAATTACACATTAAACAACACGAGCGGCACAAATCATACATAAATATGATCACTCATGGTTTAATTAAAGTACCTCTGTGGAACAAAGTAATCTAAAACATGTCGGGTTACCTGGTACACGAAGAAATCAAGATCACAATTTACAAATCGTGCGTTTCAAAATTCACGAACCTCCTGAAATATTAGCAACAACTATGGACCGATGTTTCCGTGCCCAGTAATTCTTCAAGACACTACCAGCAATGATTTAGAGCCAATTAAAGAGAAGAACATGTACATTCTAAAAAGAAGAACGCTGAAACATCCCCTGATACACACAAGACCTTTATTCGGTTATTTAAGCACCAGACTTAAAATAACATCATATACAATTACCTCATATACAAATACGTCCTACTTACGTGACTATAGGGGCCTTTATCTTACCTGCGTGTGTAGCTGTCACTATGTTAAGCGTCCCCACCAACAGACATATAAAAGTTATTTGCATCTCCATGGCAACGGGCATTTTATTCTTCATTTTACTGTGCTTACTGAACAGTCTCACTTTCTGCCACCTAAAGAAAACAACAACAAGATCAAAGTAAGACACTAAAGGAGAAATAATCGATTCTATCAGTGAAACAAAAAGTTTAATCTGAGGAGAGTGTTTGGTCAGAGCAATGCAGGGTATGAACAAATTCTGTCTTCGTTGAAAAAAAACTTCTTAAAATACTGGGCTAAGCTACAAGAAGTAACTTCATAGAAGGCGCCATTTGGGAGGTCTACAAGTCAGAGGAATTCTTTCTATATCACTAGCGCAAACGGTATGTTATTGTGTAATAGTGACAAATGTAAAATTTGTCTTCTTTATCTTCAGGGGCCTATTATGTAATGGGAAGAAAGAAGATTGGACGATAAGCTAGATTTAATGTTCGGGATCATGGAACGTTTATAGAGCTGTCAGAGAAAGGCATGCATTTTTTAATCGCAAGAATTAGTCAGAAAGGTTATGAATGTTTTCTGCCACACGTTTATTTGTGCAGGGCATGATATTCTCGCGTGAGAGCACGTGATCGGCATAATTGTGCTGCGTAAGGAGCGTGCCTTGTATTGGTACCATCACGTGTGGGTACCATCACGTGTCTTTTATGAAACCTATTATCACTGTCTCTCTCTCTCACTCTCTCTCTCTCTCTCTCTCTCTCTCTGCACAATGAGGTAGGCTACACAACCGTTATGTGTTACTTTGTGCTGCATTGAAAACTGCAAGAAATCTGAATCTGCATGAAAGACATTGTGAATAAATGTGAAAAGGCATTAATTATCTGTCGTTTTTTTCTTGCTCTAGATCAAATCTTAATTTTCTAAAATCCTGCTTTGAATTTTATACAGAAATGTTTTTAACATTTCATCTTAACTATAGATACAGAGTGTTTTAGTGCACTGTGAATGGTAAGCCTAATAATGCTTATATATTTCAAGTATTGGGTCCCTCTTTCCATTTCATTGCCTTGCATGCTGTTATGACCATAACTTCAAAACCGCTTTTGCCAGTTTGAAGTAAAACAATAGGCCTACGGGAATTGCTGTGCAAGGTGCCTCGTTGAACCAAATGTTTTAAAACTACTTTTTTTGTTTCACATCAAAAAGAGCGAACATTTTGTATTCTCATGAAAAATGGGTCATTGTGTTTGTATACTACATATACCTGAAACTGTCCAGCAATTGCACTGTAAACAAATAAAATGAAAAAGAAATACATATTGAATAAACGAAAAAAATTGAACTTGATAGAAAATGTACTTTGTTGATGTTAAAATTACGTTAATTAGCATCACAAGACTTTTAAGTACATGTACAGGTGATTCACTGAAGTACCAGTATTTGATATTCTTATATAAATATTATTTTCTTAAATCATGAATGAAAGCTTTCGCAGGATAAGTGTTGAAAATCGATCACAATAGCAACTGATATTTAATATGCTAGATTTAATTTCTGTTAATCTTAGATAACATGTTCATAATTGCGTAACATTCCACTTTCTTTTCTATCACTTGGAGATGTGACATCCATGAGAATATTCCACTTGAAGCACAAATGTCTGGTAAAATGAAGGAACCAGTTAGATAATACTTCAGTGTAAGGTAACCCTTGTTCCCACTCACCTAATATTTCAAAACTGCCAACATTACGTCTTTATGAATTGCTAATTAAGGAGTTCATTCAACCTTTAAGTGAATTACGCCAGCTAAATAACACAGGGTGATATCCAAGTGGGCATTATTAACTCATAATTACTATTTAGCAATGAACATTAAACTGGTCATTTCCCCGTCACGGGTGTTCAGGGGCGCAGATAGGCAGCTCTTTTTAATGGGGGGATTACGTGTTCTTTTCAGCTTAAAAGGCCTATGTGCAAGTCAGACTTAATTGAGGTCGGTGTAACTCGTGAGGCTAGAGAGAACATTACCCCATAAGAACAGCCCGACCATCGGTCTAAACTTATAGCGCATTCAGAGCAGAAGACTAACAGACCCGCGGATCAAATATGGCCGACCCAGTTGAATCTGTTATCAAAATATCTGTCACTGAATTGCCACTTGTTCAAAAATTTCCTTGCTGTCGGTGAACTGGCCTTTTGACCAGTGCCTATGCTAGGTGCATAGTGCTAAAATTAACATGATACATGCCATCATCTTTATTATTTTTTACTTCTTCCTTTTGTATTTTACTAACTAGAATAAGATGCACATTTGCACAGCTTTCGCTTCAATAAGTCGTCCAGTAGTTTTTAGAAGGCGTTTGTATTTCAAAGATGCTTCGGTATTGTTTTAGATTTAACGTCTCCTTACTAGTTCAAGCTATATTTAGAAATTGAATAAAATAGTCATTTGTTTCGTATCATCTGCATTGACAATGAATTTTCTTTTTGATATGGCATGTCCCCTCTAGAATTACTTCTAATTGGGAAATGGATGTATTTCACTTTGTATAGAGTTCTAATTGGACGCCTGACCCCTTGGCTGTGCAAATGCTGTCTCTTGACAGTGTACGTCAAAGAACAAGACTCAATCACAGTCACCATTAATGAAATAGGTCCCAGTTTCACAAAAAAAGAGTCATTTCCAGTTACCAACGTAACAAGGTCACATGCACACACCTTACCCTATCAGGAACAGTGTAACAGCACTCTCACGGACACTTCCACACATCCTTAGCCAGGGAACTGACTTATTTTTATCATTTATCTATTTTTTTTTTAACTGGACCCAGGTTACCCAGTTTAAGCTCTAAAATCAATTCTATATCTAGGGAGTACTCTTGAGCCCAATCATTTTTTAGTGGACACGTTCTTGATATCTTCGATCGACCACCTTTAAATCGGTTCATACAGGTAAACAAAAGTTGACCATGACCTTTCGACGGCCTCCTGGGCCCTTCCCTAAGAACACTATTTAAAATTGTTACACCATACATGGTGGGTTTCCTCTGGTCAGTATTAGCCTACTTAATCACTGCTCGTGCTACAAAAATGCTGCATTTTTCGATAAGACATGGATTGATTAATCTGACAATGTGAACATTGCATCTTATACCAGTATGAAATATGGTATGACTAAGGACGCTCATCAAAGGGAAAGTACACATTAAGACCCCATTCCCATAGTCTACGTGGATCGACCCAGCTCTGCGGTGTCCCTCAAGTGCAATCAGCTTAACTGAATGACTCCCCTCCTCTTGTTTCCAACATTCCCGTATTATCACCAGTGTTTCTGTGTTCTACTTAACGCCTGGAGGAGGCGAGTCATTTAGTTAAGCCCATTGCAGTCAGCAAGACTCCTCACAGAGTTGGGTCGATCCATGTAGACCGATGGGGTATATGGGAACGGGGCCTAAAATCACTATGATATTTGTCTTATTTTGTTTGGAAAGTCCGCAGGTGTTTGTACCGAACTTGCGTGATTCCACCGTTATGGCCCTTTTGCGGATTTTAAGGTGGGCATTTGCACTTTATCATTGTCGTTGTACATGGACATTTGCTACCCCTATTAGGTAAAGAAAATGTTTGTTTTGATTTTCAAACAATCTAAACGACGTTCTCTCATGGTTCTGAATCACCGGGTTTTCGGTTCGAATAACCAGTATTCAAGTGAAATTCGATTTGTACGTTCGTTAAAAACGGTCTTTTTATCTTTGTAGACGTCTATCGTTTGTCATAACATTTTGTATGTGATGAAATCACAAGCCCTGCTATTTACATTCTTGAGGTTGTTTATCAGCCTCGACCGTGGTTTACCTTTTGAGATATTCTATCATCAATGGAACTCTTTTTGTCTGTCATTTCTTCTTTGCCGAATCAGTGTTTAAACATAACCATCAAATATATTTGTAGATTAGTGGTAACCTCAGAATGTAGGAATCATGCAGGGAAATTTATAACTTATTGTTGGTCTTCAAGATTCTAATCGTAGTGTGGTTTGTGTTTTCATGAAGCTACTGATTCAGGGGGAAAAGATATTTATGATGGTTTTTATGCAAACTATGAGTGGTTGAGATAAAGAAGTTTTTAACCACATAACTTGTGACAGTCCTAATGTAGACGTGACTGTCACAACATTTGAATCAGGTAAAATAGCAATAAAATGTAAGGTGTTTTCGTCATGCGACAGGCATTTGAAAAGTCCCAAAATTCTGAAAAGCGTGTACCTTGTATTTTGAACACAATTTTAGCATGCATATGTTATTGCATATACTGCATAACTTCATTCACCGGTGATTGGAACCTATTGTTTCCTGCAGTAAGCCTGATTTGCTGAGGCAGTTCGACTGAAGTGTTATTATTATTTATTATTATTATTAATTTGTTTTTTTTTAATTTGAGTAACATTTCTAAGTCTGATTGAGCCACTAGTACTTAATACCCAAACACGCTGACTAAAATTATCTGTTAGTCCTATGTGTCCTTAGTGCCCCAAAGAAAAGTCCTATGGAGAAACCATGCAGGTAACGTGATGCCAAGCTAATTTGTCCTTGGCGTCATAAGTGAAGAAAAGTGGAGCTTGTGTTCGCGGAAATTAATCACGTGAGCTTACTGGCACTTGCGATGGAAATACTCAGCTTAGAACCTCAAACATAAAACATCCCGTTTCAAATGTGATCGCGCGTGCATGTAGACTACATGTACCCCCCCCCCCCCCCCAAGAAAAAAAATCTGCATACATCATTACTTTTTCAGGCGCAGTGTATAAATATATGGAGGAAAATACACAATTTTTGAACGAGATATAACAGATTTCTGTCACATTTAAGGGTGGAAAGTACTTAAAAGATAATCTCCGTTTAGATAGTGCTTCTACTATGCCGACTGCTATATTGCATGCGAATACACGTTGGCCTCTCATCAGTCAGCGCTCTATGCTACCACGTCTGACAGATATATATTGTTAGACTACCACAAGGTAAACATCCTACATTAGCAGCATGCATTTTACCATCTTAGACAATATAGAGACGATGGCGATGGACGGGAAGACGAAGTCGAATTGAAAGCAACAAGAAGTACGAAGTGGAACACACTATTGGTCGCCTTCTGAGTCTTTGGATCTTATCACCAAAGAGAGGTTAGTAAAACATGGGGGAGTTGCGTAGAATATCAAACAGCTTAAACACTTAACTCACCGTGTTGGCCAGTGCGCACGATGAAACTGAGGCGACCAGACTATTCGAACGCTCTTTGTCCAGTGATCCCCATCACAGTCAATTGATATTTCGGCTGTCTATTTTCAACGGCTGCACACGCCAGCCATGTTTGTTACGGAGGAACCTTACCTTCGCTTTTCGTCATAAATTATCGATGCTAAGCGTCACACACTAGAGGGAGGGAAATTGAAGTATGACACGTACCGCTTTTGTTTTAAATGAGGAGACAGATGGTTTGCGCGAGGGGCGACATACATGCGCGCGCACACGCATACACATATCCCCCACACCGAGATAGAAACGCACAGAAACGGATACAGATGCATGCGAAAAACCAAACGCACATAAACAAGTCGCTCACGCATTAACTTCCACGCGTGAATTCTAAATGATAGCACGTTATGAAATATTATACAGACAACTGTGCTGAAGCTTAGAATAACATACCTTTTTTTTTTCAAAAGTAAGAGAATAGAAAATTTTTTCTGATAAGAATATTTATACATATTTGGCTTTAAGAAAGGGGAAAAGTGTTGCCACAGACGAAGGTGAAAAATAATTTCTTCATGTCACGTAACATCCCTTCTGTCTCCTCGCAATGTTTCGACGACGGCCCGCGCAGTATAAAGCCGTGCATGTCAGAAGTGATAAAGGACCGTCTTCTGCAAACGGCCCATAACCAAGAACTCGAGAGAATCTTTGAATGAATCCTTTCTTCTCACCCCTCCACACTTCGGCATGGGGTCGAACGAGAGGGAAGTTAGCTGAGGCAAGAGCTCTGTAAGTTGAAAGTTTATCTTTTTATCTCAATGTTTCCTTCTGAATTTTTTAGGATACAAAAATGGACAGGTCCTTTTACCGGTATGTTCCATTTCTTAATTTTTTGCAGGAATTGCTTCACTGACTGCGCGTGTTTACCATTGTTGTTGGGTATAGGGACATAGAATATATGTACTGATTTTTGACGCTGAATATGACTTCATCGGAATATCTTTGAGATTGTCCTACAATTTATAAGTGCTGCCATCTAATGTTATTCACCTTTATTCACCGTTATTCACCTTATTGCTGTAACTTCAATGTGTTGGACGGTCTATCCAAAGATTCCCGCAACAATTTCTTTCGGTTCTCTATGTTGTAGTACCAGAATATTAACCGCTATTCTATACATCCTGAGAATATTTTAAAATTCTATATCCGTACGTTTATGCATATGTTATGTGTGATTTACACATGCCTCGCACAAAGCCAGATTTTAACTACTCAAGGTCTAGACGATCGTTTGAGGAATATTGAGTTTTATCACTGGCTATCAACATATAGTTCATAGTTCGTGACAAAAATACACCATCTTTCATAGACAATTGGATTTATTTCTTCTGCGATGCATGTTGGAATTATTAATGTATTCCGGGGGTAATGCCCACATGTAGTATATAAGAATCCAACACGAGCAGAAAGCAATTTATGGATTTAGAATGTGTTGAAGAGACATCTAGTCAAAAAGAATAGGTTTAGTTTCCGCGAAGTCAGTTGCATGGGCGATCGTTATTTTCGAGAGAACGGAACATTCCGATGCTCATAGTTACAGAAGGGTCTTTTGTCACAACCGGTACGAAAACACCGCCATTGTTGGATATAAAAACAAAACAAATTGTTTGTAGATAATGCAGCTGAGCATTAATCATTCTCAACAGAGCGTGGTTTATTTACCGATTTTGCTTAAAGGGTTTGCTTCATGCCGTCAGAATGGCCTGAACGGAACATATTCTTCAGAAAAGATGCCCAACTAACGATATCTTTATCCAAATACACAAATTAAAAGCTCATTTTGTAAATTTTTGGCTTTAAAAAACGTCCTATTTGCTCGGCCTGGGAGTTAATGAGCTACGTGGTCACGTGGTCCAATGACGACAATCGAGCCACTGGAGAACAGAGCGTGCTTAGCTGTCAAACTGAGCTGCATTGTCTACCTGTAAGATGACTTCTCTGGCTTCTGATAAAAGTTTATACTCATTCAAATCTCTTACCCGAGGGGTCTAAATCCTCGTGAAGCTGTGTAAAACCATTTCCCGTCTAGTCATTTCTTTAACAAGCATTTCATTATGGTTATCCCAAGCTGTATAAAACACTGCATTTGAATGAGTTTAGGGAAATGTTGATTATTGCATATGAGGTCCATGTTATTTGTGAAATTCAATTTATTTTATTAAACCGCTGACACTCCGTCTTGCATACTTTTATTAAACTGAGGTAAACAATGCCCGTTACCTTTACAAGTCCTATCTTAATCATCCATCTACCTGGAACTTCCTTTACCTCTTAATTAGAGGGTTAAATGGCATTCAATTTGTCTTGCTTGTATCGAACGCACTCTCTATCTAAGCTTTACTCCAGTTATCTCAGGTAAAAATCTACCTGTGCGTTAGTTACAAAGCGCAGCTCCCGTAGACCTGGGGGTACTAGATAAAATCTGAACACCAGGTTTATCGAGGAGCTAGAGAAAGAAAGGAAGAATTTTTCCTGCACAACTTCATAGGAATTTTAACACGGACTTGATCCAGCTTAGACCTCCAAACTAACAGGGTGACATGGGCAATTTTCACAAACAAATCATAAAACTATATTTCAGTTAACCGCCTTTAAAAATAAATATACCGTTCTGGGTAAATTAAAATAGTTATTAAATCGCAAGAATATTTTTGACTTAAATGATGATTTTATTATTAATGGAAATTAAGCTACTATATGAGGTACATTTGCTGTGATTACGCTGTCCTTCATGTTTTGCGTAAGTCTACATTTTGCTGTATGTGCTTGTAATCTTTTTAAATATGTGCGTACAATTTTTGCAGGTCTGGTTACCCCCCTGTTATGTGATGAGAGTATTAATTTGGCAATTAGTTCCTTAGCTTATTTGATAGAATTGCAGTGTAAAATTTTCAACAAGATGTTGGCGAAATAGCCCATTACTCTTTGTAGGTATTTCCCCCGTCAAAGTTTGTCTAAAATTATCTTTCAATCTTTACTCTTTCAAAGACAGTATAAAGTTACCTGACATATTTTCGTGTAAACTTAATGACAAGCCAAGTGTCTCCAGTTCATTCCGTACTCAATTTTACCCAAGCAAATTTTTTTGTTGAGTAGATCTTTATAGCACGTTGTTATAAGCTTACAAATTTGCAAAAAAAAAAAAAAATTGCGTACTGACGCAGAATTTGCGTTAAGTTATAAAATAATCAATCTTTTAAATTATTTAATATTTCAGATGAAATAATCTTCAGAAACAAATCCTCAAAGCATAAACGAATTAGGATAACGAACCATTTTATTATAGCAGTTCCCATTTTTTCTTTAATATAACGCTCTTTTTCCTGTTTTTCCTCAACACGTTTTCTTCCACGGAAGCCTCAAGATACCCTGAGAGCAATTTCTTTTATTAATGTTCGCGACCGTGTTTGAACTTAATTGTTTAAGTATTGATATTTAACGTCATTTACAAATACCAATAACATAACCCCATGAAATAAATGAGATATATTGAAAAATATGAAAGCCCACCAAGACGAGTTTCATACCTGTTATTACCTGGCTTGGGAATTGCAGCGGTGCATAATTAACAGGTTTGTTGTAAACGAGCTTTTGGTCAACTACAATGCATTTAAAATGCATCAGCAATCAGTAAGTTTGCCAACTGATGACAGTTAATATGAAAGACTACCAGCTCTTGATATGATCTAAACCACCTGAGGTGACCATGATCTAGAGCATCGCAACTATTGTCACCGAAGTTAGTAAGTAAGTCACGGAAGACCGTCACAGACAAAGAAAGATTGTCAACGAGAGCTGCAATTTTGGTGAATCCCACGGCAACACACCGAGGCATAACGAAAATTCCTCAACTCCGTTCAACACAACTTTCCTTAACTTCTCCGTCTGTATGCACCTGCAGCTCAGTTGAGTCTCATAGACCTTTATCGTGATTGTCGTCACAGTACCACGTGACCCAGATCTGTTGCTTCATTTTTGCATATTGAGGTGAGGTTTACTAAAACGCTTTTTTTCTACTAATAGATTGTTTTTATAATTTTTAAATGGCGGGGATCGATTAAAACATACCTCTAGTGTATAGATTGAGTGCTGTATCTTCAAAATTCGAGAAATGGATTTTTACATGAACATTGTCCTTTAAAGGGTTTGCTTCATGCCGTCAGAATGGCCTGAACGGAACATATTCTTCAGAAAAGATGCCCAACTAACGATATCTTTATCCAAATACACAAATTAAAAGCTCATTTTGTAAATTTTTGGCTTTAAAAAACGTCCTATTTGCTCGGCCTGGGAGTTAATGAGCTACGTGGTCACGTGGTCCAATGACGACAATCGAGCCACTGGAGAACAGAGCGTGCTTAGCTGTCAAACTGAGCTGCATTGTCTACCTGTAAGATGACTTCTCTGGCTTCTGATAAAAGTTTATACTCATTCAAATCTCTTACCCGAGGGGTCTAAATCCTCGTGAAGCTGTGTAAAACCATTTCCCGTCTAGTCATTTCTTTAACAAGCATTTCATTATGGTTATCCCAAGCTGTATAAAACACTGCATTTGAATGAGTTTAGGGAAATGTTGATTATTGCATATGAGGTCCATGTTATTTGTGAAATTCAATTTATTTTATTAAACCGCTGACACTCCGTCTTGCATACTTTTATTAAACTGAGGTAAACAATGCCCGTTACCTTTACAAGTCCTATCTTAATCATCCATCTACCTGGAACTTCCTTTACCTCTTAATTAGAGGGTTAAATGGCATTCAATTTGTCTTGCTTGTATCGAACGCACTCTCTATCTAAGCTTTACTCCAGTTATCTCAGGTAAAAATCTACCTGTGCGTTAGTTACAAAGCGCAGCTCCCGTAGACCTGGGGGTACTAGATAAAATCTGAACACCAGGTTTATCGAGGAGCTAGAGAAAGAAAGGAAGAATTTTTCCTGCACAACTTCATAGGAATTTTAACACGGACTTGATCCAGCTTAGACCTCCAAACTAACAGGGTGACATGGGCAATTTTCACAAACAAATCATAAAACTATATTTCAGTTAACCGCCTTTAAAAATAAATATACCGTTCTGGGTAAATTAAAATAGTTATTAAATCGCAAGAATATTTTTGACTTAAATGATGATTTTATTATTAATGGAAATTAAGCTACTATATGAGGTACATTTGCTGTGATTACGCTGTCCTTCATGTTTTGCGTAAGTCTACATTTTGCTGTATGTGCTTGTAATCTTTTTAAATATGTGCGTACAATTTTTGCAGGTCTGGTTACCCCCCTGTTATGTGATGAGAGTATTAATTTGGCAATTAGTTCCTTAGCTTATTTGATAGAATTGCAGTGTAAAATTTTCAACAAGATGTTGGCGAAATAGCCCATTACTCTTTGTAGGTATTTCCCCCGTCAAAGTTTGTCTAAAATTATCTTTCAATCTTTACTCTTTCAAAGACAGTATAAAGTTACCTGACATATTTTCGTGTAAACTTAATGACAAGCCAAGTGTCTCCAGTTCATTCCGTACTCAATTTTACCCAAGCAAATTTTTTTGTTGAGTAGATCTTTATAGCACGTTGTTATAAGCTTACAAATTTGCAAAAAAAAAAAAAAATTGCGTACTGACGCAGAATTTGCGTTAAGTTATAAAATAATCAATCTTTTAAATTATTTAATATTTCAGATGAAATAATCTTCAGAAACAAATCCTCAAAGCATAAACGAATTAGGATAACGAACCATTTTATTATAGCAGTTCCCATTTTTTCTTTAATATAACGCTCTTTTTCCTGTTTTTCCTCAACACGTTTTCTTCCACGGAAGCCTCAAGATACCCTGAGAGCAATTTCTTTTATTAATGTTCGCGACCGTGTTTGAACTTAATTGTTTAAGTATTGATATTTAACGTCATTTACAAATACCAATAACATAACCCCATGAAATAAATGAGATATATTGAAAAATATGAAAGCCCACCAAGACGAGTTTCATACCTGTTATTACCTGGCTTGGGAATTGCAGCGGTGCATAATTAACAGGTTTGTTGTAAACGAGCTTTTGGTCAACTACAATGCATTTAAAATGCATCAGCAATCAGTAAGTTTGCCAACTGATGACAGTTAATATGAAAGACTACCAGCTCTTGATATGATCTAAACCACCTGAGGTGACCATGATCTAGAGCATCGCAACTATTGTCACCGAAGTTAGTAAGTAAGTCACGGAAGACCGTCACAGACAAAGAAAGATTGTCAACGAGAGCTGCAATTTTGGTGAATCCCACGGCAACACACCGAGGCATAACGAAAATTCCTCAACTCCGTTCAACACAACTTTCCTTAACTTCTCCGTCTGTATGCACCTGCAGCTCAGTTGAGTCTCATAGACCTTTATCGTGATTGTCGTCACAGTACCACGTGACCCAGATCTGTTGCTTCATTTTTGCATATTGAGGTGAGGTTTACTAAAACGCTTTTTTTCTACTAATAGATTGTTTTTATAATTTTTAAATGGCGGGGATCGATTAAAACATACCTCTAGTGTATAGATTGAGTGCTGTATCTTCAAAATTCGAGAAATGGATTTTTACATGAACATTGTCCTTTAATAAAGATTTAGCTGTTTTTTATATTCATTTCAACTACATCTCTCTCAATAAAACCTCTCAACAATGCATCGAAATCACTTCGGGAAACAAGCTTCGGCTGCAAAACAGTTACTTCTGCAAACTTCATATAATATGGGAATATGACAGAGAAGGCATGCATATTGAACAAAATAGGCAGGAAAAACCGATAATTGGCGACAAATACTCCATAAAATATATTTTGCTCGGGTACATGTACCCCATACATTTTTCTTAAAGTCCAAAGTCAACCTCGCATTATTCCTTCGTTCACAAACTGACCCCAAAGACGCCTTCCTGACCATTCTTTGAAATTAACTAAATGCTAAGAAAATTCAGTATGAATACAATCCACCGCCAATCCGTTCAAGGTCCCCGTACCTTGTATTAAAATTTGGTAATTTTTTACTAATAAAGATAATTTATTTTCAAAAGGGTACCTCTGAATAATCCAATACCTTTCGGTTAAAAATCTGTATCATTTTCATACTATTATTAACTCGTGTTTTTAGGTTGTATTCAAATCGGTTTACTTGTCCGTACGTCAGCTTTTTAGAACATGTCCTTATGCCGCCTCACTAGTTCAATCCATTAGACCACATCTACATGTATAAGTCATCTAGTGCCCATCTACAGGTATAAGTCATCCAATACCCACCTGTAAGTCATGTATCACCCTTTCAAACAAACTCATAGGTCCAAGGTGTCATCAAAGGTATTTTCATAATTTGAATAGAAAAGGAACTATTTCCATGAGCACTTGATGTTCCAGTATAGGCGTCTTATACCAGGGTTATTTAGAGACAGAAAAGACAGCAACATATTTGGATATTCATCAATCTAGTTTCCAAGCTGTGATGCCAATTATGCTTTTTTAAAGCTTGCGATCAAGAACAATGCTAGATAACAGAACAAACAAGTAAACACGTCGCGATAGACCGCTTGTTGGCAATATGGTTATTGTTTGACAGTATGACAAAGAGACTTCTGTGATAGGATCCCGACCCAGGTCAAACATTGACTGTCGAACTGATAGCAAAAAATAAGTTATATACTGCACATACAATGTATGTATTGTCTGATTAGTGGGTGTATTTGTTTGTGTGTGTGTGTTTGTGGAGAGAGAGAAAGAGGATGGTCTTGAGAATGCCAAATATTGGTAAATGATTGACAATTTTATTCTTGTAGCCGTTTAAAAACTTCAATCGATTTTGCAACTGCCAGAACAGGTCAAAAGACTCCTGGGGTATGCCCACTTCTGATATTAACCATCTAACTTGGTCTCACTCTCTGTCTTGCCCATGTTAAGTGGGAACAAGGTGGAAATGCAGGTTTTTTACTAGTACAGGTAATCAGACACATACCTTTTTATCAGGATGGCTGTTACATGCACCATCATAATCCTCACCACCACCTCTTCTTTGATCTCACCTGTCTGTCGTCTAAAAAGTCTAAGGGTCTTGAGATAATTAAGCTTCGACGGCTAAAATCTGATACATGCAGCCGACTATGCAAACAACGCAATGTCGACTTTGCGACTTTGATCTAAGAGCTTTGACGAACGAATGACCCCAAATACAGGTTTTTGAAAAAGCTAGATTGGATGTTGTCGCCACTAAGAGTAAAATATATTGTCAAATTTGCTCTAAAGGTTTAGTTAAAGAACCGATAAAAAGAGGCAAGCGATTGTTCAGATACTTTTTGAAACGCAACCTAGTCGGCTAAGTCTTAGAAGGTTTACCCCTAAAGTGACTTAAGAGCGTTTTTGAGACACATCCCTTGTAATATTTCAATATTTTACTTGTCTAGACAAGTTATCTCATTAGGCTCTCACACCCACTAGTGCTATATACACCGGTACGGGAGGGTACATATACCTGTTGATAAAACTGCACGACATTCGTGACGCCGTAATTGTTTACACTTCCTCAATTAGAGGGCTAACATCTTGTTTGTGACGAGAGTTTCACCTTTCCGTCACTTCATGATGCACAAGTTCGTCTGACCAAAGACCTCCAATACAATTAACCCATTGCTCTTGCAAAGCGTGTTATCCCCAAGATCAAATGCTTTACGAGTCACTTTCCCGCCTACTAATTATTCCCAGCTAGGAATTAAGTCCTATCTACTTCCTTAATCCACAGGTACTAATAATCGTTCTTCTAGGTTTTACGGTTACAACGAATGAACCTATTTCCAAATAATGTATGTAAATGTTGTAAATTGTTTTTGCAAAAACCCATCGCAGCCAATGCCCTTAACAGTGCGAACCACTGCCCATATAATCTAACGTGTTACTAATCTACAAGTATCCTACACATCCTACAGACCTTATTTTCTTTAAAAAAAGCGATTTCCTGGTCTGACTAATCACTGATAAACCGGTACCTGTAAATGAATTCAATGATCTGTGCGATTTTTAAGTAAACATTTTTCTTTTAGACAGCCGTTTTATTGCCATTACAGGAGGGAAGGTCGAGATTTGACGGGTTAAATCGTTGTATGGATTGGGAAATATATTGCAAGTAGCCTTGAGGGATAACAATTATGACATACGGGACATTTTCAAACGCGTAAAGCGTGCCTTTAGAATAATCCAAATCCTCATATTGTGCAGTAGCAGGGATATTTGTCATTTTTAGAATATGCCTTCATCATTGCCTTCGTCTTCTTTGGTGCCTTACACCGTTTGCCGTGATATTGTAAATCCAAAACATGCTATCATTTCATTTATTTCAATTAGTTGCACTTTGTCCTAAATGTAGTAAAACTAACTCAGTGATGTTTTTTCCTCTTGTGCAGAAAAAGTCTATTATAAGAAACAGCGCAGCTTCCTTCTTTGACCAAATATCTTTTTCGTGATAAATACATTGTGTTATAAGGTACCTGTAGCCTAAAATATAATTATAATCTTGAACAGTTATTAAATCAATGAATTATAGCGAAAATCGATTTAAACTTTAGTAAGTCATTGGATACAATTATTTTTGTTTCAGTCTATCCCATTATTGTGCTGAAACTATCAAAATAAACAACCTTTCAGAAAAATAGCCCCCCTTATTGACCTAAGCGCTTGACCTTGAATGTTGTCACATGTGATACTCGAGAAATCACATCGTCCTCATAAAGTCGACGTTGCACAATGAGATCTCATGATGAGAACTCACAATCTCGCGTTTTTCCAAGGACAAGTCCCAAAGCAGGTTCAACATATGGTGGTAATCCGTTCGTCCTGTTTTATGGCAAGTTGTTATAACACGCAAAAAGGTACTCTACGCTAATCAAGAACATAATAAACATTGTAAAGGTCAAGGGGAAAGGTCATAAATATAATTGAAGTCATTGCAAATATTTCTCCCCTGTCAAAGGGCTATAAGTAAAAATGACTCAATAAACGATACTGATGATGGATAATGACCCAGGGACAGTGATGTTTTTATTGATAAACTGAAAGACAAATCTACACATACATTGTACCATCTTTGACTCCCACTATTATGAGTGTATTGCATATGAGTATATCATGCCCAAAATGCATAGGGACAATTAAGATAATTACCAGTGATACAAGGTTTGACTGTTCAGTTGGGAAACCAGAAATAAACGCTTACAATGAAGGTGTCAGAACTCAATACAAGAGGTATTTGTTATAACTGGTTATGTGAATTAGTAAAAACAAATTAAGTCCTTGTACCACCAATTCATATTTGAAGAGGATTATGAGAGTACTCAATTATCGGTCTATTCATTGGTATCTAAAGGAAAGTCAAGAGTTCTTTCTCCTAGGAGCTGCTTCTCTTCATCAAGTATGGCGAACGCATGTTAGTGATGTTTGCTGTCTTGGGCCGCGCTTACATGAACATGTACGTTTCTCACCAATATTGCATATCTCATCATAACTTTTATCTGACAAGTAAAATTATGTGTTCCCCCAAAAAGAATGTACAATATGCGTCAACATAAGGTCATTTTCTTCATGAGTATCATCGTATCATGGCAAAAAGCAACAGTTCGTGGTCGGTTTCACATGTGTACAATGTAAAATATCATCTCATCACGTGGGGTTGGTCAGGCGACTTTCCAAATGGTACTCGCATGACCTCTGCGAAGGTCAGCACTATCGTCACTGTGCAAGTCTGACAGGTGGCCAAAGAGATGACCACTGTCCGTCGTTACACCATTATTTTTGATGGTATGCGGGTAAATGGCCTTGCGTCCGTGATCTTACAGTTCTGTGACCGGACACTCAAGTACGACTGGAATGCCGGGTCAATCATTGCTTCTTTGATCTTCTTGACTAACCAGGGGTGTGTGTGAACGATGGACTTTATTGCCATTTTTTCGTTATCGTACTGGTCTAATCAATCTTCATAAGTATCCCTCTTCCAACATATAATAATACTTTGTCAACAGTAGCAAAGGGTGCACGATATCTCATTCCACTGATGATTGATACGTTTTTCCACTATTTACCCATTTTTCTCTTTAAGAAGCTATTTTCCTTCTGATAAAGCTTTTGTTGAAAAGTTTTTATATATAATTAAATGACTTTGCTAAAACTTATATACCGATGCACAGTGCCTGGGCCCTTCAAGATATATACATGCATGTGTGTCCTTTCGCAGTTAAAATATTTACACATAGTGATGTGGAAAACAAACCCGAACCAAGAGACTATTCGCATCTCTATTATTTCCCTGAATCTTTGACCTCATTTGCTAAATTTTGAAGCACTTATTCCAATCTAAATGGCAAGGTCCAATGGGAATTATACCCATGCCCTTTCATTTCCCCCTCTTGGACACACCAGTGAAATTATCCAAAAGAAAGAAAATCACGTTACAATTAGGTATTCTTTGGCCACACGAACACGAAAAAGAACTGGGGCTGCAAGTCAAGATTTAACGTCACATACAAAAATGACGTCAGATTATATGACAAAAATTCAGTTTACATATGAAAGAACCCATGCAAGTGGACAATTCCTTTTTGTTGTGCAACAAACAGCAGTTTCAGTACCAAATTCAGATTCAATTTTCTATTTTGTTCGATTCAGAGATGGCGAATATATCATTATGACTTATTTTCAGCTGCCTGCAAACCATTGCGCCACGCCTCACCGAAACTCAACCAAGAGCTTCCTAGCGTTAAAAAGTCTGGGCGTTTCGCAGCCGACTTAGACGTGTCTGGATAGTTAACAAGTTTGCCAAACTGCCGAACTGTGACATCCGAGGAAGTCTGGGACAACGAGGAAATTTACCCTCTGAGTAGAATGATCATCAGCTACGTGGCTAACAGCTAAAGGAGCCTGCGCCAAAAGACATTTATAGACCGACCAACTGCAAGAAGCTGACTTCAGACTTGCATGACAGGCGAGCTGTCAGGTCATTCATCATTCGTCCGTTCGACCGTCTGTCCGTCCTTGTAGATGCCATTGACTGAAACCATCAGCTTTTTTTTTCATTTTTGGAACAGTTCAGGGCGTCTTAATCTGTGAGTATGCCATTCCGAATAATTATGATAGGACTCAAATTGTAAGACGTTCAATTTATTAGGGTGATTGTTTCATTTACTTTAATTTCTCACATTGCGTGAGAGTTAGCCAGATTTGTTAATGGCGCTTGAAGCTAGTGAAAGAGGGCGTGGCATGGAACGGGCGCATACTTTTCCTATCTGGCAGTACTTAGTGGAATGTGTAATTATGATGCTTACTAATTTTGGTGACAGTAATATGTCGCGTGTGCAATTTTCGTAGCGCGTGGCGCAGTAATTGTTGACCAAGGTTAAAATTTCCATGGTCGCTTTCGGTGCCATATTATTGCCTTTCGTGTTTTATATCTCACCGGAAAAGATCTTGGAAGCTGCGTACGTGCTGCAGTAGATTGTTGTCAAATAATTGGCATTTAAAACGGCTTGATTTCTCGTTCATTACCAATAATTGAGCTGTGTTGTTATCACACTTGGTGTATGTGTATATTAATAAAATAATTACCTATTCCTTGGCTGCTTTTACTGCTAAGATATGGAGATATGTGAAATAACTAGATCTAGGCCCTATTCGTACCCCAGCACTTTATCAAATAGCGTTACAAATTCAGCATGACGGATGGAACGATTTGAACTTTGGGATGCTATTTCTTTGTCTAGTTTTCCTTTCTCCATTTACTCTATTTACTTGTTGCTCCTCATGTTGGATAAAACGGTCTAATCATGTGCATTTTCTTTCGTCACTCTCCCCCCTCTCTCTCTCTCTCCCTTGGTGTCATAGGGGCCTTCCGTGATTATCAACATCTTACCCCTTGTAGGGACTTAACGTTTCCAGATTGAAACATCAAATTGTAAAATTGTCTCAAAACCACAGTTCTGACATTACAGACATTACATGTATGTCCCAGGGTTACTGATGAAAAATAACCTTTTTTGAGCCGCAAATTCTTAAGTACCCCCCTGTACCAGGAACGAAGCTTACCAACTCGCCTTAGGGGAGCCTGAACTTTCTTTAACGATAATGACAACGAAAAGAGATGACAATTGTTAATGCTTACGAACACCAGCAAGATGTTTGTTGTATGCAATAGGTTTGTGCATGCATATCGTAATGTGTCTAAAAATATTAAAGACTAATGCCGGCATGTCCAGTTACGCAGTAACGAGATAGTTTTTGTTAAAACATAAAGTTCCTTTTCTTAAAATAAGTTAACACGCAATACAAATAACACACCGATTATGTCTAACTCTTAGGGAGCGTTCAGATAAACACATTGTACTAGCTGGATCGACCCAACTCTGCTGGAGATTCTTCCTAGGTCCAACCACTGTAATCGGCTTAAATGTCTGACACGCCTCCTACATGTAGCGCTGCTAGGGAGTAATTAAGCCGAGCGCGCACGGAAGTTAATTACCCCCTAGCTACTCATAGAGGCTCATCAGACAATTTCATACTGATTACACTGAACGCAATTTAGCGAGAATTCCCCACAGAGTTGGATCGATCTAACTGGTACGATGTTTGAATCTGAATGCGGTGTAAATCTTAATTGCTTTCACCTCACAACCAATAAACTTTACAAAGTAGACCGTTTTTTCGTATCTGTGATCGCCCGAACCTGACCTTATCTAAACTTTATAACCCCCCTTTCTTTATATTCAAGTGCCACACCCCTAAGGCCTCGCTGATAAGCCTGTGCAAACCATGTGGCTAGTCTAAATGATGTATAAAACGCTATGAAATAACGAGTTTTTTTACAAAAAGATTCAATTTTTTAAGGACAAGGTGAGAAATCTGATCTGATAAACCCCCCAGCCGTCGAGACTGAAAGATGCACGATCTTACCTCGTTAACAATGCGGCTCGACACGTTTAAACCCATTAGGCGATCCTAATACAATTTCAAACGCTATAAATTGCTGTTTTTTTACTTTAAAGATAGAAAAGTGGACGTTTGAACGGAAGACTGGCTAGTTACATTATCTAGACAACTGATTAGCTAGCTAAGTTAACCAACTGGTGACTCCCTATTGCATTTATTCAGTCTAATTTAGAAACTGCTATAGCATTTATCATCATTTGCCACATGCAAGCAAGACATGAAAATAAACGAAACAGATAAAATAATTATATTTTACAAGCCTGTGTCTCTCATTATGCTGTCGGAAAAGGAAAAGCTGTAATTTTCCCACTCGTAAAACAAAAACGACATGATGTTGCATAAAAGTACAATAGGTTTCTTTGTGATTTTCATTGTCTTGACAGACGCTTCTGTTCTCTGCATGGGAACTGTAACAATTGGCTGTGAAAGCCCTTCTGGTGGCCTTGAGTTGAATACAGAAAAGCTGCTGATTATTCGAGTACGCTGGAAACGAAAGGCGTGTTAATCTGTTAAATGGATTGCCTTCAGCGAGAGTCTCCACGGAGCTGGATCGCTCCACGTGGACCGATAGCTACAGTGGGAATGAGGCCTAATAGGTCTGTTCTACAAAAAAGTGCTGAAAGTACAAACTGGTGCGACTGAAACAAAATATTAAGCCTGTTTTAGAAATAGCAAGAAATGACAAATGTTTTGGACTAATAGTTGCAGTCGTTTCATACTAGTCGTTTCAGTGGAATTCTACAGATTTATCCCAGACTAAAATAGACCCAAATGATAGTCTAAAACTAAGACGAAATTTCAGCCTCAGTTCCTTTACCAAATTGAACCCAAACAAAAACGTGCTTTTCTCCGTGTTTTTCTACAGTATTAATGACGAGAACATCTGAACAAGGACAGTGCTTGTCGTGACAAAACACATAGGAAGTCTTAGAACAAAAGCTGACTGTTTGGGACACATTGTGGCAAAACGTGTGCATTGAATTGGTCGAGATTCGAAGGACGCATTGTCATTTTAAAAACTGGCTTGTTCTCACAGATTTTTCGTGACTGATTGCAATCAAAGAATCCAATCGGTTCATCTGTTTTTATTCTATTGGGAGTAACTTCCTCAGTCATATTAAGTTTATTAGAAATAATAAAATCGCACTATAAGCCACAGAGACAGATTGCTGAGTCTAGCTTTAAGGCGCCGTCGGTGGACCGCCACAAAGACTGAATACACTTTGTATTAGTCCTCTTACAAGCCCTGCTCTATTAAAACGAGACAAATTCAGCCAACAGGAAAATATAAGCATTAATCATAGGGTACTTCTTTCGGTGTTTTTATAAATGGACAATCATTGTGTCGACGGTGCCTTGAAGTACTTTTGCCTAGACGTGGCACTGTTTTATTTTAGAATAAAAGTCCTACAAATCGCCATGATTAAAAGAAAGCTTCTTTTGGTGTCTTCATGAAACTACCATTAGTCCCCTGACAAAAAGAATACTTATACCTAATGAGGGCATCCTGACGAAAATAAAAACCAGTCATACAACAGGTGATAAATTGCCATCATTTTTAGAACAATTCTTTAGCTTTCCATTTTTTTCCATAAAAACATAATAAGTAAACCGACAAAGATTAATATACTTTGTTCAGACCTTTGCACAAACGTACCTTACTTTTTTTTTGTAAGCGCCAACCAATAAATTGCCTACAGATTATTGGATAATCGTGGGGTGATTTCTGCGCAAATGCCCGTCAGATTGCATGAATGCGGTATACAGGATATAAATGATGAATAAAAATAACTCGAAATAAGCGACCGGGAGGCGGTGGAAGGAGAATTATGATGTGGTACTAAAAAAGAAAAACCGTTTTAGGAGTACCTTTACATTTGACAGGGGTGGAGAGTGAAGGGGAGAGAGAGAGAAGAAGAAGATCCGTTTTAATCAACCACGTCTGATGCGATATTTAACCGCTCAGAGGGTCTTGCCCAAAACTCGAAGCACTCTTGAACCGTAAGTCAAAAGAACCAAGATGGCTGAAAGTGATAACGGTTATTGATGTATATCTGCACGGAGATTGATTGAATTGGTGCTTTGTCAGTACGTTAAAAAATGATTCAAGTATTGCTGAAAACATTTAGCTGTGGTCACATTCAGTGTGTCTGTGAGAATAAAGAAGTTGTGAAAAATACATTCTTCATCAATACAAGTCAAGTGATTAAAATGCCGAGACGGCTGGAATTGCATGTAACTATTACAACACACAAGGCAGAGTGACGGTGCATTTTAGCAAAATGGGTACGTTTCTTTTTCCCATGGTTGTCAATGATGTATATAGTAACCAAATACGGAGATATAGTATATACTGAGTATCCGTTGATAGCAGTGGAAAAGGTATAGAACAAACTATAGTAAAGCAGTATCTATGCAGGTAAATGTAAGGTTGGCGATTCAGCATTTTGCCATCAGAATTATTGCCCTTAGTTCATTTTAGTTTGCAAATAAAGCGACCCCTACCTGGGGTTATTCCCAGACAAGCTTTGGAAGACGAATTGAGGCACCAAACTGCGATTTCACCTGCAAGATAAATACTCCAATCAGTAAGTAAAGTAAGATAGATACCTAGCTAAATAATAAGATAAATTGACAGATAAATTATTGGATAAACTGATTTTTAAAACTTCGGACTAATCAGAATGACTAACAGTTTATGCACTTTTAAAAATATTTCAACTCAACTGATATAATTATCTGAGTACTTTTTTTTATGTATTACTTTTTATATTTGTAGTTGGCAAACTTAGGACTGAAGATTCCATTTTGAAAAATGATTATTGTTCAGATGTAACAATCATCATTTCAAAACGACAATTATTAAGAATGGTTATTAAACATTTCTAAAAAGTAGCTGTTTGAGATTTCAACAATGCAAGTAGGCGCGATAAATTCATGAAGCAGTTTGAAGTTTCAGGTTTACCACTTACCTTTGTCTTTGCACAACGTCGGCAGATCTAAATCAAGCTGTTTTCGGTAGACTTATTTTCTCACCTGTATTCAGTCAGATCCCTAAAACGAAGAATAAACATAAAAAAGCTATTGAATCAGTGAATATAAAACCATCGTATTAAAATATTGCACAAGTACACTCAAATATATCGGGGTTTAGTGCATTATCAATTTCCTAAGATAAAAGATTGAGACCCCGGCATTCGAGTAATGATGAAACGCCACCTTCATTCTTTTAAATCACTGACAAGGTATTTGTAGCAGAAAGAAAAGATAAAAACACATTGTAAATAGACAAGTGCGATAACTTAAACAGAAATTTAAGTGCGGATCAATACTTAGATTGATTTAATGTAGACTTGTTTATAACAACTTCTCCTCAAATAACTGCGATGATAGGCTAGTCGATAAAGTTGTTTTTGTGATAAATGAACTAATACCAGGCCATCTCATGATACCCTACGCCATCTATTTACATAATATCGTCCTGATAAAAAATCTTTCTAATTCTGTAGTATGTACTCATCAAAATGCTCTCAACTTTGAGTTCATGATAAAACGGAAAGTCTCTCACGAAAAGATTTCGTTTTTTAAAAAAGACAAACATAATTTGTTAACGATGTGTTCGTTGAGACTCGACATATCTAAGTTGGCAAAGTACATGTGAATGACTTGGCACGTCTTAAAAAAATGCATCAGCACTGATCAATAGAGCCATCAATTTAAATCACTTCTTATGTACATTTTATGCAAATTGTATGTAAATTAGAGTGGACTTTGATCAGTACAGGCTGATCGATATATTTTAGACAAAAAAAGGTATTACCTTAAATGATTATATTTGACTGCAGCACGCACAAAAGAGTAACGGTTCCCACTCGCTCAGTTTTCGGACGAGCTCGCGCTGAACCTTTGATCGGCGATTTCACAGCGCGGCCTCCTCCAGAATGCTTGGAATCTACTTTTGCGTCATGTGACGCAAAGTTTCGTCAACGTATCAAGCTTATCATGTTTTTCTATTTGATCTTGATTTTGGAAGGCGTCCAACAGACGTTTAGCACCTTATCGGCCAATTGATAGTCAAAAACATTCTTATCTGGTTTTTGTGCTGAATGTACGCCCTCGTCTCTATCGATACATTGGTTAATAAAAAAGCAGGCTGATCGCTTATTCATCTAATTCAACTGGCGACCGTCATCAGTCACCACGGTAAAAACAGATTTTCCCGAAATTTTATTAGTTCATACCGAATTAAGGTAGGTGTTTGTCGCACTTGTTCTTGCACGTTACGTAAGTCGAAAAACTGAGAAGTGTGTCTTTCGGCATGTTTGCAATCAAATGCAATTTTCATGCATGTATCGAACTCAATAGCTCCGAATTGAATCAAAACAGTGTCGCATTCAGTCAGGGCAGTCTAACATGGCTTTACAATCTTTAAACAATGTACATGTATAAATAGGTAACGTCCCTTTCGGACGGCCTCCATTTTGCGTAAAGTAGATTTGTAGGAGTACACTCATATCCGCAGTTTTATCGTGACCTGGCAACCTCTAATATGAATTGGAAAAAAATTCGTCGGATTTTTTGTTTGACAGTTGCAAAACGGTATTTGTTTAAAACGTTTATTTAATATAATTAATTGCAAACATTGTGATCCACTTCTGTTACCGCTATTGGGTGACGTATACAAGTGTGCCTATTTTTTCGATGTCAACTATGTTTATATGTATTGTGGGCAAAATTCTGCCGCGGACTTCTTGTGGAATTAATTGGGATCTCGTTGTCGCCCTTGCTGTTGTTTAGCGCCTGTCTTCGTGTCTGAGAATCATTACATTATTTTCATTAGAATCAACATTTATTTGCCCACGGCATGTGTGGTGAATATTTGTCTCGGCGTTCCATTCGCGTCGCCTTTCGTATCACTACGCGCCAAGTGATGTTTGTCGCCTTAGGCGCACGCGTCCGCCACAGGTCAATGGTGGCATGAAACACTGAATTTGTGAATGAAATTGTTGTTGACTAAATGATTTGCCTTAAAGATGCAACAATTTCGGAAATGACGTGTTGAGTTTATGAATGAACTTTTTAAATGAACCCCGAAGAAATATCCGTAGTCGGTTAAACGTACAACTGCGTTTGTTTGCCAAAATAGTTTTCAGCTGGTTCTTGTGTCTTTTGAGGTTATTAGGTTAATAAATCAACTGCGGCAACAGTGTGAAATCTTGTTGGAGCTCTGTCTTTATACAATCTGTAGAAAGAAAAAACTCAGGTAAATCAGTACATTAAGTGCCAGGTTAAAACCACGTCGCGTTGACCATCTTGGTGGTCAGGTGTCCACCCACCCGTCTGTCCGTCTGCCCGTCCAGCGAAAAGTACGCATCTATGACTGCGTTCCCATAAACCTATCGTTCTAGCTAGATCGATCTAACTGTGCGGGGTTTCTTGCTTATGTGCATTCAGTGTAATCGGCCTAATTGTCTGGCACGCCCCCTAGCAGCTTGAGTAGGCGTGCCGGACATGTAAGCCGCTTAAACTGAATGCAAATTAGCGAGAATCCCTGCAGAGTTAGATCGATGCAGCTAGTACGATGGGTTTATGGGAACGCTCCCTATGCAGTTGTCCATCATAAGGAGAATGAGTGCGGCGCGACATCGTTTTAAACAGATTTTACTGGCAACACGCGTCCCTCAATCCAATTAATTGCGTTTCACCCAAAGTTACAACCTAGTCGACAAACAAGTGCACGTATTGAAACATTACGACTTGTCCTTCATTTGGCGTCATTAAATCAAAAGTAGACAAAAGCCAACGAACTGAACTCAAATCAAGGTTAGGTATTGGCCTCAGTTGAAAATTCAGACTGTTTACTCAGGTTGAGATACAATTATCGGTTCATAGATGTTTCGCATGCAATCACGTTTACTTTAGGCCTACGTGATACATGGATGTCTCATATCTATCGTCCTGGATAGATACTTCGATAGAAAGTCATGATCAATGTGACCGATAATCGTATGTGTTTTTCTTGGAAGATCAAATTTTATAATGAGAGTCGTTCCTGGAAGGTCTATAAAAGCTCCTATCATTCGCGCGCGTGAGTATTGTGAGGGGGGAGGGGGGGCTGCATACCAGGTCCGTAGGCAGCAATTTCAAAGGAGTAAAAAAGGGGACCTTTTACCATGAAACCTGCCTGTGCCTAGATTTAATTAAACGAAGAGAGGATCTTTTCTCTGCCAAAAGGGCGGATCTTTCCACCCCACCCCCCCCGAACCCCCCTCCCTGGTTACTTACTTCTTAGTTAAATAGAAATAAGAATAGATTATCCTTGCAAAACAATACGTATCTAACAGCTACATTTTCTGATAAAAGGCTTCACGTACGATAAAACGTCTGGGGACGGTAGATGATGCGCAGTAGATAGAGCGTCAATTTCCAAATGCAGTGCACCCCCTTCTGAAGGACACCGTGCAATGAAGTACAGAAAATTCGTTAGCTGTTATCGTTGGACATCGTCATAGCGAAATGACGCCACATCCAGGTGAGTCACGAGTGGAAATTGTCCTCCTTGCTGTTTCTGAGAATTGATCTTTCCACTTGGTGACACGACGTCAAGGAAAAGGTACACACCCACGATTTACCCGTATGGCAACGCTTAAAAAGGTCCAATTTTTATATACCGTCATGAAAGCTGCTGACCGGGGAACATCATTTGAAAATTGCGATGAAAATAAAATACAAAATAAATAAATAAAATATTTTTTTACTGACATTCTTGCACTTTTTAGATAGCTCTGTTGCAGGGCCGAGGTAACGATAAATTGTTAAATAAGACTCAAACTTGGTCTGTTTTCAGATATCTTTTTTACTACCCCAATCTGCCCTCTCTGCGTTAAGGACTCTGAGCAGCCCGAGTGCATAATTAAGTATCTGTACGTGCGTGTGTGTGCGTGCGCGCGCGCGCGTGTGATGTGCATCCATCACTCCCCTCAGTGCACATCCCGCGGTTCATCAAACAACTTGATTACCATCGAGCTAATTATTAACACTCGCCATAGGGTACACGCAATATATTGCCTCATTGTCATTCCAGAGGGACAGTGCATGCACTCCTTTGGCTTGTAGGTCCTTGGGACCAATTTGCATTAACTTACTTTCGTATATACATACCTCTGTATTAGCCACCACAAAAGGATTTTAACAAACAATAGGAACACTATAACACCGGTCTTGTTCTCGGCGATGAAACCTAAAGTTGGATGTGTGAGATGGGCCGATAAAAAAGATGGTGAGTGCATTTGTCCCTTTAGGTGATATTACTTGTTTACTTGCGTCTTGGGCTTACTGATTATCCAAGAATGTTAAAACAGAGATTGAGAGATTTCTTTACACGCACGCACAGTTTGAGAGTTGAAAACATGCGAACGAGACATTGTGTTATTTTTTGAAGAAAAGTTACCGGCAAGATTCATTACTAAAAAGCGTAAGCTATCCAAGGCGTCCCTTAGTTACCTTAGCATTCTGTCAAAGAGATCACTTAATGACCATGAAGCATAACGACATACCTGTCTCCTTTGAGTCTGCAGCAATAGGTCACACGAGCCCCTCACCTCGTCTGTATGTAGACGTATTTTCCGTCGAAATATACAGCCGTTGGGGTTGTTTCCCAGCAAGAGGACGCCCCCGACGTATCACATGACGTAAAATCTTGCCTCAGTAGGAGTGTCTTCGGTACTCTATTTGATATACGTAACTAACAGCCACGATGCACTAAAACGAGAAGATAGGATGCAACTATGTGGATATCATTTTTTTCTGAAATAATTGAAGGCACTCTCTTGCGCCTGTAGTGATACTCAGCCGGCTTTGTAAATATCAGTGTTGATATGAACCCCTCACAGATGGTAGCCCAAAAGCGTGCGCCAAACTGGGCCAAATCTTCCATATGAATAATAGTCCTATCTTGTGTATCTATTAACGACATTTCGCCTCGGGCGCTATAAGCCCTGTTAATTCATTCAAGAGGCCCAGGATACACACAGAAGTCGTAATATCACTGGTTTAATCTGTAATTTTTGAAGTTTATCGGTATTATTTGACAATATTTTAGCGACTCGACAGGTAAATTGTCTTCTGGCGTTTTTTTAAAGAGAGATTTATTAAACGCGACGCCAACTTATTTACTCATCAGGTAGAAGAATTTATGAATGAGAATACACTTAATATGGCTAACCACGATAATGATAAGGTCTCACCTGTCATTTAGCAGCGCGGTGGGATTGCGGTATTTGTAACGACACTTGTAACCAGTCACTTCACTGCTCATCATTAAATTTATTAAAGTAAAACAATACCAAATATCAGCTCGGCAATAAAACTTCACGCAATCTGTTCCATTTTGGTACAATAAACACCATCAAAATGAAATACAAGTTCATCATTTTTCATCATTTAAGTCTTGATTGAAGTGGGCAATTATTACCCTGGCGGTCACATCGCCAACGGTAACTCTCCAAGGACAGGTGCATGCCAGGTGACACACAGTCACATTCCGAACCACAGGGCATAGATAATAGATACAGCATGGCTTGTAAGATAAGGTGTGTGTGTGTGTGTGTGTGGGGGGGGGGGGGGGGGGGGGGGGGGGGGGAGGGTGCAAAGCTCTCCTTGCACACAGGTGGTATACAAAATGTCCAGTTTTCTGGTGGTCAGGAAGGAAATATCTGTCTTTGTATCACCATCTACATCTATTATTTTTCACGCGCGAAGAGGTGGAACAGGATTGGAGGGGAGGGGAGGGGGTACTTGCTGCCATCCTCTATCCAGCACAAAACCAAGAGCAAACAAGCAAAATTAATTCCTCCCTGTTTATTGAGATTCGATTCCTGGCCTACGCCTTGATGGCCGCAGTGAGGCGTTCTATCAAGAGGAGCCTCTCACCACCTTTGGACTTTGAAAAAGTTGATTATGAGGCGTGTCAGTGACAGAGTTGATATTATTTGTATTTGCAAGGGGCGGGGTGAGGGGGTCGCTAACCTGTCATATTTTTTATATACTGGAATACTGCAAAATCCCTTGATAAGACTGCAATCTTTTAATAAATTTTCCCTGCTATCGCCATTTCGTCAACATCTCACTTCAAATAAACAAACCATCTTGTGTATTTTCTTGAAGAACAGTATTCATCAAGGTATACAAAACAGTTTTCCACTTTTAAGTGAGCAAAATAGCTTGTTTACCTTGTTGAAAAAGTCATTAAATCGACAACTCATGTTGTAACCACCGCTTCCCAGATATTCTCCTTCTCGCGTCGTCTGGTAATGTAGTCATCTAAAAACACGCTCAATATTTGAACAACGATTAATCTTAAGAGTGCGTGCTATTACAGGGTCTGCGTTTACGTAAATCACTCAAATTAAAATTAATGAAAAAATTACTCAAGACAAGGTGTTCATAAACCACGATTACAAATCAGTGTGTTATTGTTGGCCCGCCCGGGAATAACTCTCATGACAAATGAATAAGCTACTCGATTTCAACATGTCAAATTCATATCTTTTAGGGACAAAACAAACATTATTTGAAGATTATCCAAAAGAAAATGATAAATAATCTTTTGAATAAACTATGAAGAACTGATCTTAGATACATGTATCTGGGTTCGTCTGCCTGTTATCACTGGCATTTTCATACAAGAAATAGGGAGATTACTCATATTTTTCACTTGCGTATGGGCGTATGCTTTCGAGCCTTAACGCCATACATGTAACAAGGGTTGACTCTGCAACATATGGTTAAAATGTGTTATAAGGAACTTGAGATGAGAGTCACTTGATGTATTAATTTCAACCCGTCAACGACGCTGAAGAACTTGAAGCATTGTCTTTACCCAATATATCCATTATATTGGTCACTTTTTTACGTTGTCAAATTTTCCTTCATTATACAAGCACTTACAAAGGCGTGTCAATGGCATTAATCATAGCACCGTAATTAAATTGCGAAAAATATTACTGATTTACGCAAACTGTCTCTCGTGCTTAGTTCCTCATAGAACCTTCGGGTATCATCAAATAAATATCCAGACAGGCTTAGAATTGTAGGAATTTGGGGTGGTTTTGACTCCTGTCTAAGGGCTATCTACTTAGCTGATCAGTTGGACAGTTTAAGCAACGTGTCCAAGTATTCTGAAACACTTAATCTCACGCGTTACTTACCTATGTACACACTTAACGTGATACCACCTTATTGGCGATAGAGACAGCGATATTTCCAACACCGTTTAATTAACTACCCCTTTCACGGCAGAATGCAGCGGTCAATTAAGTAATAGAGGGTCAATAATGTTGATACCGATAAATCTGTAAGATAAAGTGATTGCTGTAAGTAAATATCGTACTATTTATGACGTTATAATATACCAGAATTTGTACTTACGTGTACACCTCTCTGGGCTTATGAAAAGTTGCCACAGTGCAATAAATTTCTTTCACCGAAAGAACCGTCACTTGAGGCAATGTTATTATTTTCTATAATTATCTAAAGTCCGTTTAAGAGTATATTAAGTTAAGGAAATGGTGCATTCTTTTTTGTTATAAAATGTTTCCTTCTATGTGGAATGCTGAGATATGTATTATTAAGGTAAAATGATGTCACGTATTCTCAAGAATCTTTATAATTAAGTCACGCAAAATTGAAGTTAACTCTTGAGTGAATTCTATTTCACCTTGGCCAAAGTTCTTGCTAAATCAAAACGTGTAAAATGACATGATTTCATTTCTAAACAATAATTATGCAGAGGGAATCATCCCTCCCGGTAAATGATTCCATTAAAGACCGAACTTGTTTAATAACTAAAACTGCAGCCTAGAGTCTTTTATTTAATAGGATGCAATTTAAGGTCAAACCCTCATATTTTTACTGGTGTTATTGGCTTACAGCTATAATGTGTGTCTCTATCTGACAAAATGTTGACATCTGCCTGTAATTTTGTGAATTGTGTGTCAGTGAGAGAGAGAGAGAGAGAGAGAGAGAGATTTTAACAGATATGACAATCATGACAAAGACTAGGAATTTCGAATGTCTGGACATTTTGAACCGCAGAAAAAAGTGTCTAGGGACTATAAGAAAGTACAGCCAAACTATTACACATATTTTCATATCTTAGCAGTGAAGGCGGTGTTGAAGCAGGCTGCGTTCAAAATATTCACACACTCAGCATGTGACATCTTCGTGAACTGATTAATTGTAATAAACCGTCTGGGCAAAGGTATTGATTATCTACAACATGCAAAGTCACCGCGAGTTTTTTTATGACGTCACCTCCCATAACTCGTTCGTTTTTGCACGTACTCCCATACTATTTTAAGTAAAGACGTTTAGATGCCGTCAGTTTGGCATGATTGAGTACCCTGATATCATCGGCCATAAGGAGGCGGGGTTTGAAAATTGAGTAGATTTGAAATAAGACTGCTTTCAAGAAAAAAAGTTTTATTTAAAGAAGAAGTTATCCAGTAAGGCTTTCTTGTGAATTCTAGTCTCATTAAAAAGTCAACTGAGGTAAAGTGTTTGACATTTTTTTTAAAGAATTGGGATCATTTACAAGGCTTGCAATGTATATGAAGCTCTCACCGGTGTGCAAGAAATTCATATTTGGATTCAACGCAACCCCTTTTCCATGTGCATTCCTCTACCGGTAGCCGTCTTTTTCCCTCTTGAATTATTCTAGCCTCCGAGTAAAGGAGAGGGCGCGCCTACCAAAGATGCCAGCGATGTACGAATATTTAATATTCACAACTCTGCTTTTTCAGGTCACTTGAAGAGAAGAGAGAGGAGTGAACTTTTCACTGACCTGTGATACCGGTAAGTGAACAGTCCGTAACATGAATGTCTCACATACATGTAGATATATATATATATATAAAGTTTTCAGAAAATATCTGCTCATTTGAAGATAACCTGCCCATCGGTCTATTATAGCAAGATGGAAAAAAAAACTTAATAACTGACGGTGTCTAAATCAATTTGGATTCCTGCCCCAGGAACACATTTAATTCAATACAGTGGACATCTTATGTAAATACCTTTGATCTCATGTATTTTAACCTATTTGTATTTCAATTGGTTTTGTTATCTTGCGGCAGTGGTCGAACGCGACATTAAGTTATTCAAGTTGCGTTCTAACGTTTGATGTTCGTCCAGTTCATCTTTATGATAGCGACGACCCGTTCGGGTGCCCAGAATCCCGAAAAAGTCGTTGATGTTTCTTATAAATAACTGTCCTGTGATGTTACGGTAATTTATTACTTACTATCTAATACATAACCGATGTGAATATTCATGTTTGTTTGAAATGTAGTCTTGTCATAGATTTATCTCGCTTCTTATAAAGGCTCGCAGACCCGAGAGCTTTATTTGGCACAAAGAGTTGATCGTAGGAACGCGAGTCATTTTTATTGCCATAAAAGATACACTGCACGCAGGGCTGGCGCGATACCTCGTTGTAAGACATGGAGAAAGGGGTGTTTTTTATCGACGCTTGTGTTTTTTTTTTTAGTTTAAGGTCAGAAAAAACTTATCTATTTTGCTACGAACTGAAAGAAAAACTATCCTGCTAGAATCCAAGGTATTCGTATGATAGGGCCTTTTATGGTTTCATGATTTTTCTATTGCAACTTCTCACTATGCAATAAGCCGACAAGGTAGTTCGTAGTTATCAACAACGTGATTTCGTCTTCGTTAGATTTCGTATATAACCTAGAATTTCATATCTTCGTGTGACCCCTAATTCAGGAGACCTTGTTTAGATGTAACCTGTGGTACTTTCAAAATAGAATGTGAAGACGTCCTTTGGCACATATTTACAACTTCATACGTTGATTAAATTCAGTTTTAGGGAGAATTCTATTATCTATGGATTTTCTTTTGGCAAAAGTTAACAAAATCGTGTATTAACCTTGGCGTATAAATTATTGATTTAATGATTTCAATTTAGGGCGCATTCCGTTTACCATATGCCTACAAATTACTCTCAATGCCCCAGAGATGGGACCCCATTGCTTTGTGAATGACCCGCATTATCATAAAGTGACTCAAACCAGAGGATATGTACTACATAAGAAATATGTGCACTTTTCAATAGTTAATATTAAGGATGAGCTGCATATGCTTGTCTTAATCTAGATCGCTGATTTAGGTTTATTTCGAGTTTCAGCACACGTGCGCGTGGTCTGTTTATATCATCATTTGTTTGAATTCCACGAGGAGAGAGAAAGAGAAAGAGAAAGAGAGAGAGAGAGAGAGAAGTTAAACAGAATCTCTCAAAAATTAGTTTTTCCTTACTTTTGTTGTGTGACAGAGATCTCGCAAACAGAAAATATAGACTTATTTCTCAAATACTCGTAAACAACACAGTTTGACACTTATTGATGAAGTGCACGCCGAGTCCTTACAACACCCCGAAGAGGTTTTGGTGCATTATGCCAGACGGATTTGGATCTTATGTAAAACAATGTTACATTTGGCTGCCGGTACACAGATAGGACACTCTGTCCATACCAATAGTAGCGTATTGGCCCAGTGCTTTTTCGATGCAAGGAACCGATGTCTTCTGTATGCTAGGAATTTGCCCGGCATCTCATTCAGGCCAAGTTGCTATTAGACGGGAATGCATGTAATTTTTCATATTGGGACAGAGATTGACCATTCACATACATTGCTTATTTATATACAAGATCAACAACACTGATAAGTTCTCCGTCTACGACAACAGCCTAGGGACTACATGTAATGTCGCCATTAACGCCACAGTATATGAATGATAAAAATGCTCTTTGAGAGAGGAGGTTGATTTGACCCGCCCGCCACTCCCTGCGTCCCCTCCCTCCCTTTCTTTCGTTCTTGCTCTCTCTCTCTCTCTCTCTCTCTCGTTTTCTTTCTTTCTCTCTCTGTCTGTGTGTGTGTGTGTGCGCGCGCGTGTTCGTTTGTTTGTGTGTACATGCGCGTGTCCTCGACGTAAACCTTAAATTAATAGGTTTATGATGACCTTCATAATGTTAATTAATGTCATTTGAACCAACGTGACAACTCTGAAGCAGACGGAGACAAACTTTTGACATTGAAATTAAGATGATTCACACCTCAGATGTGGAGCCCCCACAGAATAAAGGCGTGCTTCCCTCGGGCTTCCTTGTATAACATTGCCTTGACCGCAGACGCCGACATAGTTGAAATTAATATGCACACGTAGCACGCTCATTTTGAGGCGGCATTCCCCTAAGAACGCCTTCTGATGTTTAAAAGTTGGGTTTAGATTGCGAAAGTAGCATTTTGCGGGAATTTTCATGATTTAGGTTGGATGTCCGTTAATGTTTTTCAAGTGCAGAAGAATTGAATGTCCACGCCCGGGTAGACTTTTGAAACATTTATAGTGCGGCTAAGAAGCTACTGTATCTTATCAAAATTCCTTTATTTGGATTTGGAGTTGGTTGCCTTCTTTAAGGGCAAAATTTTGCAAGTCGGATCGTCTCTGACCAAGACCAGGATTGGCGCAAGCAAGGACAATTAAGGACATCGCTTTATGATAGAACACTAGAATCATCAACTTTTTACTAATCAAAGTAGACTAATATCTCATAACATTATCGGAATACTCAAGCCCAGAAGAAGACGCCATGCATTTTAACCTAAGAAAGCACAGCGTGGAGAGCGTAGGTAATGAATAAAGTTTAACAAGCCGGGCAGGTCTGCGGTTAAGATTAGTACTTCAAAGAGTGCCAACTGCAGATCACTATTTGAATGTGATATCTTGAAGGCCTTTATCAAAAAGCAATTTAAGTTCATACAACACAGTGTACAAAATGTAATATCCTCAAATAGGGTGATTAAGAGGAGAGCATTATCATATAAATTAAGACAGCTGTGTTCAATATGATAAAAGTTATACGCTCCAATAAAAGTGCATTAAGACCATGTCCTCTAAAAATCCTATTTATCCTGGAGCGTGACTCGTAACGTAATGCGGGTTTATCATCAGGAGATTGTGAACTGACGTTTAAAAGCAAGTGCACTTAGCAGTTCGTTTAAGTGCTCTTAAATCGCCATTGTTGTACTTAATTCTTATAGCAATTAATCAACGTTCTGTTTCGCATCGCGCTTGTAAACAAGTGTATTTAAGGTGTGTTATTTATTTCACAGTCGTTAACTGAGTCGTACTACCAAAAGTAGAACTGAGTCCACTAAGCGTGATTAATGTCACATCATTTATTTATTCTTTCTAATTTTAATGCCACTTAATCAAAGCCACGCGAGGTGTCACACTAGTGTACGTATTTATAAGTTTGCGGTTTGGATATCAATTAGCAGTAATAGCGTGACATCCTGTGGTTTACCATGAATATGATACGTCCGGGTGTATATCTGTGTGTTGTCTTCATTTAGTTATTAATGCAACCAATTTTTAAAGATATTTGCTTATTTCGATGCGGTTAAGTTTTTATGAAATTCTTTGCGTTGTTCTTTACTGCCAAACCCACAGCCAGATAAAAGAAGGGAGTAAGAGAACTCGTGCGTGACTGAATTTCCTGTTTTCGTTCTTTCTTTTTTTCGGAGGGAGGGGGGGGGGGGGGGTTGTTGAAATACAACAACTTCTGAAGAAAATGTTTTCACCTAAAAATGGAGAATTCCTCAAAGGGAGGTAAAATCTTTTCATACAAGGTAGAATCTAGGCTAGGAGAAGTATATGTTTATCTGTTTGAGTAATTTTATTCCAAGTGTCAAATCCTTGTCAGTTTTAGTCATAGTACTAGGATATAATTCTATCAGTAATTTTCATATAGGTGATAAAGAAAGAAATTCTGTTCGTTTGCTTTGCGCTTATCTATCGTTTGTAAGAATTCAGGCAACAAGTAAAATAAAATTAAGTAACACGCCAATGGTCACTATTAAAGAGTGCCCGGACGTTAGAGAGACTAATCTTTGATAATAATAGTTTTCCAAACATTCATTTGTCATGGCCAAATAGGCGTTCCGCCATCTATTCCAAAATAGAAAAAGGTACAAGTAAAGGTGAAATGTTTGAAAAATTCCCTATATTTATGTACAAAAGTTTAATTTGCCATTGGAGATCTAATACAGTGCTATACGATCATGTAATGTAAGAAGCATATTCAACAAGTAGATACGTCGCCCTATCGTAAAAAAAGAGAAAAAACTGATCAAAATGTTATTGAGAGAGTGCATTTCTCGCCTCAATACATAAAGTCACGTTTTAGAACACATGGTTTAACAATACTACCATCGTTTCATCCACAACGCTCATCGTGGCCATCATTGTTTCTTTCTTGTAGGCAGACGGTTATCGGCAGACGGCATCTAACCTTTCTGCGTCACTTATCCGTCACCCAGCTTTATGTATTTTTTATTTATTAATTTTTTAAGGTTGACCACATGTAAGTTCACTGAACTCAAAGTGGTTTATCTGGAAGTCTCTCGCTTTAATTTTTTGAGGGTAACCAAAGGTTCATGGTGTTGAAAAATGCACTTACATTCAGAAACGATACACAAAGACGAAAATTAGTGGTTGATGCATATCGTTTTATCACAATGTGGTCCGTTTTCCTTTTGATTATTTGTTCATTAGTATTTCTTATGCTAGATGTCACTAGATTGGACCTTGTTAGAGTGTATTTTGTGGTTTGTAAGATAAGACAGAATACACTCACCACCTTGTTAAAAAACATGTAAACTGTAATCATAAATCATTATGATTCTGGTTGCGATAAGCGCTTATCCCTTTTTTATACAAGATTGAGCTTTTTGGAGTCGAAAGTTTTCTTGGCGTTTATGATTTAGCATAATTCCTTAACTTTTACTTTTTCATTTTTCTTGTAATCGGTCACAATATGTAGCTTCTTTTCAAGTAATAAGATGAAGATGGGTATCATTAATTGTTTTAACAAAAGATTTAACAAAATTGTCTGAAAAGAAATCTGCATTAGCTCAAATAATATGGTTGGCTCGTTTTTTATATGTATCTGCGGCGTGGCCAATCAGATCCATAAGTCTTAATCTTCTTCTTTCATCTTTATCTTACATGTCTTTTTCTTCTTCTTCTTCCCACGTTTACAAACGAGCAATTACCTCTGCACTTTGTATTGGGTATCAAACCAAGGCTTTTTTTTAACTTCTGTAAACCAACAGTAGGCACAACAGTGTCTTTTGAATATAAGAACGTTCACACATCTTGCCGTTAAGAAGATATGTCGTTTATCTTATTGGCATTATTTTGTTAAGTTGTGGCTAAAACGCCCAAAGGATCTTAACAAGGCATCTTCATTTGTAAAGATAAGGAACAGAGAAGTCCGTGCCAAATTGATCGTCTGCACGAAATGCGGTTTTACATAATAACACCGTCTTACACTTGTGTAATTTATCCTGCGCGTGCGCAAAAAAGCGCAGCTTGCCTGCCGGGATCGTCTGCCTGCTGAATTCAAGTATGTAGACGATAGCAAATTGTGTACTGGGGAATCAAGTCTGTGAGAAAGATAAAGGGACAGTTGTATCTATAGGAATGATGGACTAATCTGGAATTTTGTCGGCTGTCATCTGCTAGTTGTTGCCGGATGTGTGAGGTAAGGACTTCAGTAATGTCATTGGGGTGTTAAAAAGATCCCGAACTATTTATCATTCATCGGATGTGTTCAACGCAGGTTGCAAACTCGTTTCCGTGAATCATCAGTTTGACGGGTCAATTAGTGAATAATGTCACAGAAGATCTCCGGCAAATATACAGGCTAAATTGAAAACCCGCTTCACCGTCATGTCTGGAACTTGAACGTTTTTGGAATCGTGTACAGGTATCCTTCATCGGGCCTAGTGACACATAGTAAAAGGTTTGAAGGTACGGACGTGCAAACTGACGATGACATTGCGCCCGGCTACGTGGGCAGAGTACGTACCTGTAAGACGTGACAGAATATGTGTACTCTCTCGTTATACAAGAAGGTATTCATTCAAATGTATTTAGGCCTATATCATCAATTAGTCAGGTCTTTCGGCGAATGGGTCTAACCAAAAGTTTATAAGCAAATATGTCACGTATTAATATAGGCTTATAATTGCATACATCCTTTCATGTCCTGTACATATCTTTCAGCAGGCAATAGGTTGAACGTATTTCTCAATACTGGAACCTATACATGGCTTTCTATACAATTTAGACATTTTTAATAAGATATTGTCAAGTTTAACATGAAGCTAACAGCAAAGAGGACCGTTGAATTCATTCAGTGACTGTAGAAGTTAATACTAAAGCATTGCTGTCGCGAAAAGATATTTCACTGTTTCCGTCTCCGTGCATCTTGTGTCTGGTACAATTTCTATTAAAACGTTTAAAAATGAATATTTATCATATAAAAGCCATGATGATAACAGTAAGGTCCAGGGTCGGATTTTCCAACTGCAGAATCAATGCCAAAGTGAAATTTTCGTTGTTAAATGCTTTCCCTTTTACGTGCAAGTATACATGTAGGGTCTGCGACAATTTCCTTAATAAATTTAAAAAAATATTTTTGGTAACAAAATTATTGTCAGCAGAAGAGCATCTGTCTCCATAATTTTATTCCTAAGTGATGTTATCACAACAAATTCCACCCTTTTCTGTTACGCGCATTTCAGTTTGGTTACAATTTCCTTGATAATTTTGAAAGATAATTACTGTAATGAATGACCAATTTAGCAAGAAAACAAGAACTTGAATTGGTAACATTCAGTATCCGTCAAAGATATACGGAAATATATATGTGGTCTTGCTGAGTGGTAAATATTACATTGTAACATGAATTATTTGACTTTAGTGACTGTCATTGTTACCTTTGAACTTAACTAAGGACGTGCGACACATCATGATATTCAGAATGATTTAAAAATAAAAATCACGTTTTCTATAATCTGAACGAAGCAACAAAGCACATAATTGTGCATGTTATTGTAAAAGATCAGAAGATTGACTCCAAAATATTAAACTTTGAAAATTAGATGTTACGGAAGGCAGATTTTTTGACATATTCAGCCAGTTCGAATAAGAGCAGGTGGTCCTTATTAATCGCGTCCCATTGTTTTGTTTCTCTTTTTTTGGAAGTCGTCTGCTTCGATATAACCCGAAGATGGACATTTAGGCTACTATTCCGTACCTCCAAGACCTCTTTCTATCTTGAAGTGCCTTGGACAAAATGCCGTGAAGATGTTTGATTGATTGTTTGATATTGACTTAGTCATTTAGATGAAAACTCAGATGTCTTTTTGGACTGTAGATAAAATACCTGTTTGATACCAAAATGAATGAAGCGATATCATGTCGCTGTCGCTTTGTCTGTCCGAGGTGCTTTCTGCCCGATTCTATCGCGCCTTCTGGCCTCCTATTGTCACCATAGGCTGCGGTTACGTACACATGGAAATACGGATCGAGTTCGATCTTAGAACGCTGTTCCCAAAGACTAGGCTTAAGCCCCGTCTTTGTTTTAACCAAGGAAGCACATGTTATCGTCCTTGCTTTAAACCAATACAAAATGATGGTTTTCGAGACTCTTGCTAGAGTAATGCATTTGTGTGTGTGTGTGTGTGTGTGTGTGTGTGTGTGTGTGTTAGACAATGCCGCATCCAATTACTACCCTCCGTGTATTTTAGAATAAGGTCTGTAAACAGCCCGGGAAAATGAAGGGAATGTGCAAACGCTTGCAGCGCCGTGTAATTTGCGGCTATGGTAGCATGGCCTCGCTAATTATATAGTTTGTTTTATGAAAGCAATTACTTGATCCGACATATGCAGAATTTAACGATAACTATACTTGATTTATTCTTCATGCACGATTTTTAAAGTTTTTGTTTCTAAATACTCTTGAAGGATATATGGGCTTACCCCCCACCCCCCCACCCCCCACCCCCACCCACACCAGCCTTTTTGTTTGCCTGTCTGATTAATGCCGAGCATTTACATGTATATATGCGCGTGCATGTGGAAATTCAAATGTCTTTAGGATATATGCAATAAAATTTCAACTTTTGAGGAGTAGTTCAAAGACCCGCAGAGTAGACACATGCAGCGAAACGCTCAAGATGGTATTACGTAGGAGAAAAGGCTAATCATATAATGCTAATCACCATTCCCTTTTATTTTCATATGTTTAGAATGCGTGACAATCAGTCCTACAGGAATGATAGTCGACGACACGCTTTTCATTAATTATATATCTTGGTTAGGGTTTTACGCAAGGTTTCTAACCTACAGTGTATTGGCCTCCATCATCTGCTGTAATAATATTATATGTTAAACTACTAATACAACAAAATAATATGATGATATAAAATACATATCTTTTATAAACTAGCATATATGAGTTATATTCCTTTTCTTCAGTATGGTGGGCGCCTTATTGCCGAGTATTACGCTTAATGCTGTTTATACGCATAGGGCATCCACGCGTTTTTTAATATAACGCGCAGAGCGATCATTACTTTTTCGCCTAGTACGGGGAGAACCAACTGATTAAATTGACTTAACGTCTACAATACTCCTTTTATTAACATCTCATGCTGACTGTATATAGCTGTTCCGAAGCCATTTGTTTTGACGTCACGCTCGGGAGGTTCTAGGTGCCCACAATGTACTGTTGTTTTGCGTTTATACTAATGCTGAGGAGATGCTGAGGAACATCATTCAATATCAATCTCTTCTCGCTTAATGAGTGAATTGCAATATATTTATCTCTGTTTTGTTAAGAACCGTATTGATGATTTGTCCCATGTCGTTTTCTAACAATGTAAATATATATGTGTCTGTTGTTGGAAGCTTATTTGTGATCTATTTTCCTTTATATTTCTGTTAATTTTGTTCGTTTTAATTTTTTTTTTTACAATATTATAATAACTAAATATACAAAAAATGCTCATTACGGGATATTAGGGAGAGAAAGAGAGAGAGAGAGATGGGGGGGGTAGTGTAATGGAGGGAAAGAGATAGACCTATTTGCAGTGGGGAAGGTGGGGACCGGAGGGGGTGAAGTTGAGAAAAATCCCCCACCCCCTCTTTAGACCTCGCCTTCACCAATGATCCAAGACCATCACTGCTCGCCACGGTAAAACCCGCTTTACTTAAAGCTCATTTGTGAGGGCAACGGAATATTAATATGGTCTGGTCACGATGAAAATGACTTTGTCGGGGCATGTTTCATGATATTTAACAGTTAAGTGTACTGCACCCGACCAATACGGTAAAAGAGAGGTAGGATCAGTTTCTGTAGTCTCCAGTAGATGTGTGGCGTTTCCATTACCTAATACATATTATGATTATTACATAAACTTGAATGCGTTCGGTAGAGACAGGGAGAGACGGGCATTCTTTTGACAGTGCGTACTCACGGGGATTTCTTCCGTTTTCTGTTGGCTTTGGATTCCGTATTGTCTATGGACTCATCGCCTATACATTCTTTACAAATGCCTGTTTCACAAAACGAATATCAAGAGGGCATCTATTTCTAGCCAACAACCAAGTATTGTCAGTATTGTGAATACCATGTTGTGGATACATGTATGAAAGGCCGCAGTCAAAGACAGCGCTTTTGATTTATCTGTTGACAACCAATCAAATGACAAGACAAAACCACTCCACGGACGCTCTGCTGAGTTCGTTGACCGTTCATTTGCAACGAATAAATTTTTGAGCAAGTGCCTACTGCTTCCTTAAGACTGAAATGATGTCTCCATTTATATCGTGTTTGTGGTTTTATTACACAACGACATAGGGGCAGACAAGAAGACTTGTTGACGTCACGGCTCGGGGTTGCATTGGCTATCAGTATTTACTGTTTATACTGCAATACTACCTGGTAGAAACTCACGAAATCATTTTTTTGTTTCGGCTTTAAACTATAAATCGATTATACTGATTAATTTAGGGTCTAAGTGCTCAGTGTTGTGATTGCTTTATTTGCACATTCTCATTTCAGTTTGATTACCCAATTAAGGGGACATTATTTATATACTGGATTTGACGTTACTGTTATGCAATTTATCTGGTTGTGGTCTTCTGCTAAGTAAGGGTATATTTTCTGGTTATCTTGGTATCTCTTAGGAGTTTTTTTTTTTCAGATTATCTTATTCAAATAAGAGTAATCTGAGAGAGACAACAAGGCGGGTAAAAAACCACAGACACTAATACACGAGCACATTCATACTGGTTTTTCCTTTTGTAAAAAAAAAATCGTTTAATATTTTATTTGGTATTGTTTCAGAGATGAGTTGGTTCAAGGCGTTTCGTATGCCGAGTGGCGAGACTTGGTATGATGAACAACACGTCTCCGTGTCTGTGGACGTGCGGCAAGTGGCCGTCATCTTCGCCTCAGCTGTCATCTCTGCCGCCATGTTGGTTTCTGTGATCGGTATAAGAGGGCGAGAGGTAAGTGCTTGATTCACTTTTACTCGGTGGCAACTAATGGTTTTGACTGTAAAATGTGTTTTCCCTCCTGCGTACTGAGTTGCGACAGACACGTCAACGTCCCTTGATAGGTTTTTGATTGAGGTCTTATAAACACGGAAAGCTTTTTTGGTTGAAAGACGCCAGATCCCTCAAAGACCTAATTTGATATTTAATAATTTAAAATACTGTTATTCAATGTCATAAATAACGTTTACGAGAGTGAGATATAATTTTTTTGCTCCATATAATTTTTAAGTCGTTCAATGTCAATTAAAGATATTTCTTTCTCGTTGCAGAAGTGGAGTACATTTCTAAGAGTTTTATACAGTTTATTCATTTTTATCACAATATTAGGTAGGTACAATTGTTTTGGCAACAGAATTGACATTCAATACATACATGCATACACATACATATACAGTAAATAGAAGTCAAAATTAAAGTGTTTGTGTCACTATGTGTGTGTGTTTCACTGTGTGGGTGTGTCTGTGCGTGCGCGCGCGTGTGCGCGCATGTTTGTGTTTGGGGTAACCATACAGAAAAAATAGAAAAGGATGGTATAATTCCATGTACCCTCCTGTGCTTATGACTGACCTGGTTGAAAAAATGTGGGGAGGGGGTTTATGCCTCCGTGACCCTTCCTCCGCTCCTAGGCCTAAAATGCATGTACCGGTACATACATACATATATACGTACATATTCATACGCACTAATGTATGCATATACTCTCGGTGGCTTCTGTCAAGACCTGAATACGAATATACCGGTACTCTTTTTCTGTATTATATGTCACATGCGACGAAAAGGATATTACGTCTGGTTCAAATACCTTTCAAAGAGCCCATTATATCTCGTCAGCGTTCGGTGACACGCAGACCCATCACTCGAACCAGTAAAATCAGTTAAAAAGCAATAATGTGTCGTAACACGAGAAATCTAATGGAAGAGAGGGAAGACAGGGTCATTATGATGAACATCACCCCTGTACATGTATTCTCTTGTATATCATTTGTCATATCTTATGTAGAACATTCAACGCAATAAATAAATAAATAGATAAATAAATATAAAAAACAAAAAACAAAAAAAAAAAAAAAACAAAAAAAAAAAACACAAATAAATAAATAAGTAAATAAACAGCCTTCACAGTACCGATTTCAATGAGATCTTTTGTCATTTTCAGTGACCGTTTTCGGCCAGGACTGGCAGTTCTCTAGCTTACGAAGCAAGTGTCCGTATAAAATCATGTCCACGGAAGATATACACGCCGACATCAATGTGAATATTGGGCTGAACAGTGTAAATGTTAGTCTTGCAGGTAAATAAATAACATACAGTTTAAGTTGAACAGTGTGAGTGAATGCTACACATAGTAGTTGGCGTAGTCATGATTTGACGTTGTCACTAGTACTGTTGGTAGTGTGAATATGTGATAGTATAGAAAGTTAGTATAAGTAAAGATAGCATACGTTAATGTACGTAGTATTATGTTCTAATACCATAAATGATTCAGTGGCAATGTGTGGCATTAACAGATTATTAATAAATCACTGAGTGACCAAAAATGTTTGTAATAGAAAAAGCAAAGCAGCTTATTGAGTATAACAGAAATCATGCATTACACAAAGATCAACGATTAGTACCAATACTGTTATTATTCGAGTGTTTTTGTTTATTTATTTATTTATTTTTTTTTTTTGTTATTTAGGTTATTGGGCATAATATAACCATATCTAATCTATTTCTTAATAATTTTCAGCTACTTTGAACTTAAACTCCAGTACACGGCACATATATTACAATGAGCGTTTTTCCTGGATAGGTGGTAAGTACAGTTAATTGTCCAAAATTTCCATCCATCAGTGTTTTTCCACATTGTTATAATTGTCTTCTGAATGATTGCAGCAGAATCCCCAAAGTCAGAGGACGAAAGGATTAGAATGTAAGATAAGCACTATATATAGCTCTCTATGGATAGTTCTTGGCTTTTATTTATGCACATATATTGAAACAAAACTTGTTCAACTTGTATTATACAATATCAAACATCTTGAAAACGGCTAATATCGTGCATACCAAAATACCCCAAAAATAGGATTCTCTCCTCCCCTTCTTAGATATTAAGGCGGTTTGCAGGTACAGGTGGATTTGGCGGTCAATAATGCACTCACTTGAAAGAGCACAACTATAATAGGTTTTTAGGAACCCAATTAGTTCTAGTTGTTCCATTTGCATACTTAGGAACTAAATGAATGAATGAATGAAATGATAAAACCTGGTGGTTTGGCCTTCTTCTACATTGCTCATACGTTAGAAGCATCAAATTTTATTATCTTTAGTATTAAGTCATATTTTTCTCAAAATTTCAGAATACATAAACGGCCAAACGATTTTACTGGCTTGGAAAGCTAAATACCGTAATTCGTTGGCTTTCTCATAATTTTTAATTTCCCTGCTGAAATAGAACGCTGTTTTTTACCGGAAGTATACCTTATTGTGATTAAAGCTCATTGTGAAAAACCTTATGAGACGGAAATCTGAAACTTAGTCTGTAAGTCTATTTGACCCTAGTCCCAATGTTTAAAACAACGATTACATGGTATTTTGGGTTATTAGCCAGACGATGGCCCACGTCATGGGAAGGTTGAATTACAGAGGGCTTCAAATGATTGCATCTGTGAATTCCGTACGTGTTTGGAGCCTATAAACGTAACCTAATTGAAACGGCGTAAATGTTTACCTTTCGTAATTACTCTGAGAAATTATAGGCTCATTGTGCAAATTGACAGAGTCTATATGGGCAAAATAACTACAAATGTGAAAGTTATTTTATCATTCTGTGTAACCTGCGCTTCGTAATCTGAAGCTGTTAGCTTTAGGGATATATGTATATATACATGGTATACCTGTATAAACAACCCTGCAATTACCAGTTTTTAATTTTCACACTTAAAAGCACATCTTTCTGATATTATCACAGGCCAGCTGAAGCAGAATGAAAAATGAAAATAATACAATACGCATAACTTGTCCCCTCTTAATAAGCTAATGACACGCGAACCAAAATATCCGCGTTGAACTCTGCCCTTTCGTTATTTATATGAATTATTTTTTCTGTTTCATGAATGTATCTGGACACACTTTATGAAGATGTTTTAGGACCTCGATCTCATATATCTATATTACTGTGCGTCTATGTCAAGTGTGAAAGAAACACAGACAGTTGAATTATGCCTCGCAAAGAGAACAGATTTATAATCTTGATGACACATGCCACAGCCGGTTACAGAAACTGGCTATATGTGTTTAAGCGTCACCTCGAGGCCTATTAGCTGCTCTCAGGGCGCTGAACCTAGACAGATACTGGGGCTGGCTTCACAAAAGCACTGAAACAGAAAGTTCCTCTAAAATTCATGAACATTTTAGTGCAGTTTCTTCCAGTACAAAATCAGTCGCTGAGGCAGGTTTCACAAAATGAGCTACCGTCCGAAAATGGGACTAAACAAATCGGCAAAAAATTTGGTCTACCTCAGTTCAAAATAGGGCCTATATTCTTACTTCATTTTTTATAATTAAGTGTATATGTTTGAAACAGCAGCCTAGTATTTTCTGGTGTAAAAAGAGCAATGTTGATCATTTAATGTGTTAACTACTTATTTGACATCGGTCAATTAAAGTAGACTGAAAATCTGTTCTAAAATTTAGACCGCTTGTCAGGCTTAATCTCTAGTGTGTGTTAAGTTTGAGTTTTGGCCTGTTGTCCAAAATGTAAAGAATCCCATATGCTTTTGACTGATAATGACCTAATCTTTTAAATTCATGTGGATCTGCACTACATAGAAATTAATCCACGATTTTGATCTTTGCGTTACATATGTACACAGATCGTTGATTTTCCATATTTCAGTGAACCAAGCTGAAAAAGAATACGAAGATGCTCTGACCCTGGGGGCGCCCTCACCAATCTTATTGGTAGCCGAATATATCAGTGTTGATAAAGGAGGTCTGCGGTGGCACCGTGCTTACAGGCAGTCAGGATACTTTACTTACATAATGTTATGGTAAGTTTGTCGGCATCACGTTGGTTTAAAACCGCACCAGTTGTTTCTTTTAATAAAATTTAAAACGACGCTGTATTTACGTCAACCACAATATGGTGTTGGGATACATCGTTTATTTTACAGACAGTCTTGGTTTCACTAACATTGTGTTGTTGATTGTTGCACAGAAATTGCTCAAGTTTATTTTGACTGTTATTGAGATACATATCAAGCTACTAACATTTGAAATATTTGTCATTAGTTGACAGACGTGAAGTCTTTCAGGTTCCATTAGGCTAGACATTTGGCAAGGCACGAGAAAACGTCATTGCTTGGTTCTATCTGCCTCACTTGACGTTTGTTTCACTTGACGTTTTGTTTCAAATAATGCATATAGCATCCGATAATTACGTAATAAATATCAAATTGGGGCAAGGTTAAAAAGGTACATTCATTGTACTACGGTGTCACGCTCTTCTGATATCTCCACTGTAAATTTCTCTCTTTATCTCTCTCTATGGTGCCATGGTCGATACGACCTTCGACAACTTATGATGCCATTTTCAGCGTCGGATTCCATGCTGCGTACCTTTTTTTCTTTGTGTGTTGCTTCTCGTCGCGTTTATCTTTAGTTGGTTTAGAAACAGGAGCCTGTCTGCCTCTAGCTTTCTTTTTGAAGACATAGCCGGTGAATTCTATCTCGGTTTCCCTTAAGATTTCTAAAGATTTCTAATTCATTGTAAATAAGTTAAAATATTATTGACGTTGAACTGATACTGGAGTGACATGTCCCAAGACTGAATTATGTACATAATGATGTTGCGTTGTTACAATGCAGTAACTGTTTTATCACTTCAGTTATTACATCGGCTGAAGTATAGGATGCTTTGATGTTCTGAAAATGACATTATAATATTTTAATTACTCGGTTGCTACATGTATAAATTAAACCATGTGACACCAATTAATATCCATAATTATAGTTTGATGTGTCTGTTAAGTGTCATTTTCATAAGGCACATTATAGTCTTCTTTGGGTTCTGGCATGAACCATGCCAGTAATACTGCTAGTCCTATAAACTTTGTTTTTCCTCCCTTGAAGTTTTGTGATTTACTATTTATATATGGCATTAGCTATAACACATTCATTTACAAAAAGAATTAAATCTAGCAATATCTAAAGGACAGATCATTTTAAGACACTTTTTTTAAAAGATGTGTTCAGATCCAATAACGTACCAGAAGAAAAAGTCAAAAGCTGCATTTTAATTCACAAAGATGTCATACATAAAGCTAAGGCGTCCTTGCCCCTCAGTAAAATATTAAGTTGACATTTTTCATGATAATTATCCATTGGCACTGTGTCGCCGGATACATGACTGAAAAAGGATATATTTTCTTCCATTTGAATTCGAATTCAAAACATCATTACAAGTTTTAGTAATTTTTTTGTATTGGTGGATTACAATTTTACATTTAATATTTTATGAACACAGGTACATTCTCACAAGTGAAAATATGCATACACATATATTGGGTGCATTACGCTATCCTGAACCGAGCAACGGTTATACGGAGTGTCTCTTGTACTGTCGTCTTTTGCGTGATGATGATTATTTGCGGAAATCCATTACTACATTTAGCAGATCATATCATCACCTGTGTACAAATAATCACACTTGGTGCTTGTAAATCTCAGCGTGTGTATTTTTCCAAGTCAAGAGGTCGCTTAAATTGTCTTTGTCAATTCATATACGTTATTATCTACATCTTGAATTTTGCACTTGTGTGCCTGTATCTATAGTAGGCCTACATAGAAAGATATTTAACAATGGCAACCAGTCGACCCCTCCCCCCCCCCCAAAAAAAATAAATAAATAAATAAATAAAAATAAATAAATAAATAAATAAATAGATAAAATGATTAAAAAAACAAACATACAGGCAAAATTTTTAATAACCTTATTTTTTTCTGTGTATTAGGATGCTGGACATTTTGACTGAATGCATATGCCAAAATCGCTCCTTTCTACTGTCTCTAATGTAAATGGGGATACGCTTGGCTCTTAAGTAAACGATGTAGAGAATGCTTTAATAAAATCGTACAAAAATGAAAAATGTTGGATACCATTTTTAATTCAAAATGTATCTTTTCAGGGCGGCATTTGCGTTTTGGGCCTTAGCTAACTGCCTTCTCTGCATGGTAGTCTTCTACGGCGCTTGCCTCGTTGTGATCACCGGGATGACCTTGACCTCAGCCTCGTTTCTGTATCATATGTTGCAGCCTGGTCACCGACTTACAATTCCCATGGAAGATGGATTTATTGTGTTATCATACGGCTGGTGCTTTTGGCTCACGATGGCTGCAGGTGCGAATGTCTATACCTGGATTTTGAAAATCACCTTCCAATTTGGAAAAAGATTCTTCTTTTGCCGCTTTATATTTCATTCTTGCAATAATTTCATTCTAGAAAACAATTAATTGTAAAAGGGAACTTGCGGATTATATTTTGTCGTAAAAATATTTGAATATTTACCATGAAAACAAGTTTGTTATATTGACTTTTTTTTTTTTTTTTGCTTTTGACTTTATTCTGATTATGATAATATTGTTATTATGATTGTTAAGATTTTATTTATCCATTACTTCGTCTTTTTTCATTTTCCAACTGCATCTCTCTATTCTCTGTTCTGGTTTCTTTGCAGGTGTCCTTACAATCTTCGTAGGCATCTGTATACTGGTGATGGAGGAGTGCGTTCCAGATGCCACTGCAACCTTCTTTCTTCTGGATTCCTCCACACTGGACACGGACGATAAGTACCTTGCGGCGCGAGCCCAGACCGACGTGGACACTGACCTCCGGGTCCGGGAGGCCATCAAAGACACGGTGACACATGCTAAACCCAAGGTGAGTGAGTCTCTGCTTGCGTTTCCTCTCCATTTCCTTGTACTGCAAAAGAGGGAATGTTGCGTAAAATTAAAACAATTTTTGTGGTTACATGGTATGGTTCAGATATTTCAAATCTTTGAAACTTAAAGTAAATTTAATTAATAAATTAATTAATTAATTAATTAATTAATTAATTAATTAATCAATCAATTAATTAATTTATATTTATTTATTTATTTTTCATTTCAGTTTTCGTACGTTGACATGTCGAAGGTAGGAGATGGCGTTGACAGCTCAACCTCAACAGAAGTCGACCTGCCGAGGTATTACACGAATATGGGTTACGTGCCATCGGAAACAAATTTAACAAACATCACAGAGGAAGCTCCGGTTTCCAGAAGGTTCACTGACAGTGACCACAGCAAAAATCCTGCCGCAAGAAACTTTGCAAAAACGCTATCACCACTACATGATGGTGGCATATACTTTTTGTCCGGCCGAGAGGATTATTTAAGTCCACGTGGAAGCGGGACTAGTAATCCTAAAAAAGACAGAAGAGAGCAAAATAAAAGTAAACGTTTGGGTCCTGAAAAGAGAAGTAACAGCTTCAGTGCTGACCGAACTGAGATGAGGACGTACAGTCCAGATGCCTCGCATTATGAAACTATTCCTAAACTATTCAGAGGCCAAGAGAGTTTTCTATACTGAAGTGACAACACAAAATCCTTTAGTCAAGTAAATCAATGTCATTTTAATGCAGACTTCAAGAAACACAAGACTACGTGTTGTGATAATCAAAAGCAAGAAAAAAAGTGACACCATTGACGTCACGGCAATATGGCCGTTGTCATGACGTAGACATGTTGAAGTGACGTCATGGACACTACACATAGACCATCTACGTTTTAAAAATCAACGGTTGACTGAGAGCCGGTCTCTAGAGGAGATAGCCGTGAACGAAAAACGATTAAGTCTCATATTAAGACGGAAATCATACAGTGGCAAATCGCATGTCTTCAGTGTTACTTACAATGTGCCATATAAGTAAAACGTAAGAGCATTTTCATTAGTAGACCTCTGATGAGACGGTTCTTTTAGATGTTATATTTTTTTCTTTCTTTCTTTCTTTTCTTTTTTATGCAACTTTGACTTGTTGAGTATTTGAGGTGAATAGCGTTTCAGGTGTATTTCAAACGAAATCTACATGATTTCATACTTAAGCATTGTTACTGGACGCTTTTTAAGTCGTCATTTTTAAGTCACAAGTTTCCTTTTAGGTATATATATATATATATATATATATATATATATATATATATATATATATATATATATATATGTAAGCATTTGAATGACGTTTTGCTTCAGAGAGCAGCATATGCAGTGAAAATAGTTAATTTTATGTAAAACTATTTCAATTTTGATGTAAACGAAAGGCAATCATTTGTTTCTGTGACGTCCAAAGAATGCCTTGGTTAAGGTCAACCTCGTTGGCTGTCAGAATTAGAAAAGACGATAATTCTGCAGGTTTGCTGATCCTGTGATATTTCTTTAAAGTAAAAAAATGGATATTTGTGGAGAAGATTAAGTATCGCCACTTTCTCCTCCTCTTTCTCTGACATATCCATATCAATATTTCTACGACAGGTAGATTTAGGGAATTATAAGTATTATCATGACGTCACATCTCAGGATAATTCAACGAGGCAGAATTGGTGGAGCGTTGGAAGTGAAGTGACGTCACAACTATAGGCGGCAGTTCTATGAATTACACTTCGAGGTCACATGAGTATTTCCCAGAAAACGTGACTGCCTTAGATGACAGCAAAAAATCTTTTGATCCTAACATGTAAAATGTATTTATATTTCTTATCGCAGTAATACAGAAATATATGCGTGCATTATGGTTTCATTAACAAAATAACGCTCGGCGGAAAAGTGAACTGAACACGGATTTTTCATTTAAACAGGCCAACACACATAATAGTCAGGCAAAATTATTAATATTTGATTTCAGCACATTTGTTGTGATAAAAATCGAGTCCCATCTCTTTACCGCTTATACGGTCTTAATTTTGTGAGATATTTTGATAGTCGTTGAAGGCGTTTGAAACAAATTGTGCAGTGGAAAAATATCAGCTCTTTACAGTTCCAAAAATACTTGTATAAAAAGTGTCTTTCACAAGTCCCTGCCAAACAGCGTAGATTAGAGATAACGGTATAGATGGAATATCATCAATGCGTCAAATGAATCATTGTACTACAATAAAATGCACCTAATCAAGGATTTCTAATTTCTCAGGAATGATTATTTATTTTTAAATGCGCTTGATGGACTAACAATGCCACTATTTGCTGTGTATATACGCCATTACCATCATTGTTATTCGTTTTTATCATGAGAACAGCTTTGGGGATGACGTCGGTGACGAAATATAGGCGCATTTCAGCATTTCTAGACTAAGGGACTGTTCAGAACCGATTGATCCGCGGAATACCTAGTTTAAAATATGGCTCGCACTTGACAAGTTAGTCCGCGGATCAACTGATTCCAAACAGGCCTTTATAAACAGAACAGAAAGCTATCTGTGTATGTTGTTATTAAATTGGCAGAGCTTCCTTGTGTGAAGCTAAGCGTTAAGGGTTTGTTATTTTCGCTTAAATCGCAAGGCTATCTTTTAGCCCTGTCACCGTTACCATTGTACGCTCCCCAGGTTTATATATCATGTTTTCAACAATGCCATGCTTGGATTTTTGGCATAATTAAAAATATTTCACAAGTTTCAATTTGACTGAGTAGAAAGTAAATTTCTCATTGAGTTTTTACAAATATACAGCGTGCCATTAGGACGACTATCAGATGACTGCTTCATATTACTGCTAGTAACGTGAATATAGTTTATACATCAATTTATTATGTTATGTGTATCCTTTATTGTCATAAACAAAGTTATGCGTAAATGCTTTGATACATTAGCAAACTATTTTAATTTGCATATAAGAGAGAGAGAAAGAAAGACATACATTGACTGCATATCTTGCTGCGCAAGGTTACGTCGTTTAGGGCTTAAATACTTCGCCATATGCATTACTTTTATATTTATTATATTTCTGAAGATGTAAAACATGTACGGATACAAACGTGTGGTTCTGGGGACAAAATTGATTTATCCGATCATACCATGGTCAACAGTGGCAACCCCCTAAGAAAAATGTCAGCATTACAACTGCGTGGTTGTAAACTGTTTCCCACATTCATATGCTTTTGTTTTGCTTGGTGCTACATTTCAAATATAGTTCAGCTATCGGTCACGTTATTTGTGATTACTTAATCTAAGAAAAAGAGTGACAACACTAGAATTTATGTAACATTTTATGGTTGTGATATATTTATAATATTAGGTGAAAATAAATGATTGTTACCAATATTTAGTTTTTTCTTTTGATATTTACCTCTCCCAAAACCTACAGTTCGTAAATTGCGTGGGGTGAACGTCTATAAAACTAACTTCCCGAAATAGTCTTACCGTAACATACATATAGTTGACATTCCCATTCGTGTTATACTTAAAATATGTTCATGCTAAGATAGGCCTCTTTATTTTTATGTAATATATTTTGTCTATTTATTTACTGTAGTAATTAATGTTGCACTGAGCTCGCTTATGTCAAAATATCTAGACGAGATTTTCATTTTAGGTATACAATATAAACCTGCAGCCTGCTTATACTTTTATCCTCCTTTTCATCTCAAGAAAGCACACATTGACAATGGAAGAATTAAATAACTCTATAATTAATAAATAAGAAAGATTCAGAAGTAAGTTAGGGGTCAGTTTAGAGTGTACACACGCGGCTTTCAAACTTGCGACATAAAAATGTATTCAAAATTCATCTTAAATCGACTATATGATCATGATCCAATGAATGCGTTAGTTGTGATTGACACATTCTAATCACAATCGCCATTGCTTTACTGTGGCAGTGTGACAGATTTTACACCTAACGCACTAACCACCCACGACTCTTGCGACAGGACCCATTCGACTGTTTGTGCTCCTAAAAACGTGTGTTAAATATCTTCGTCTCAAGGCTCCCAGCACACATTTACGACAACGTAAATACCAAAAAGGTCCAGTGTAAAGGGGTCTTAATTATATTAGAACTCCCATTCCTAGGACTACCATTCCTGTCACACCGGTATTATAATCAGACAAATTATTACAACTTCAATTTAAAGAAATAAGCAAATGATTTACGTAAGCTTTATTTACATAAGCTTTAAAATTACTTTTAAAAATGACTTTCATTGGTTAAATGATTGGAAAGACACTGTCCCCGTGAATGCTTATCAGCTGCCAAACTTCAGTTATATCTACGTTTACGGTGGGCAACGGGCACGAAAAACTTCTTAAACTTCAAACTTTCGACCTAGGTTGATCTAAGTACTAACAGTAAGAGTGATAAAGTGACCCCTTTGTTTGTATCTGCACTAAAATAGATAAGTAACTAACAACATGCACTTGCAGTGCTAAACATTTCATCTTATCATGCCGGAGAAGGCTAACTTACATTTCTCTTTCTTTGAAGTTTGATTTTAAAGTAAGTCCCACTTTCTGGAAGACAGAGATTCAAATTCACCAAATATTAATAATCAGTTATATGCACAAAATGCAAGAATGAGGATAAAACGGCATGGAGTTTGTGACTCATTGAAGTAATTGTGACGTGGTGCTATCATACTTCCTAGTTTACAAGGAGGAAGTGACCGAAGACACTATTTATTTAAAAATACAAGCAAGATGGCGATCTCTCGCACCTGCTCCAGTTCTGTAGGCTCGAGATATGCCAATATTCTGATCATGCTGGTTTGGATCATTGAGTTTAGTTCAGTTGAAGGTAAGTTAAATTGAATGGTCTGGCGCATGAATAGTACAATTGAGATTTCACACAGCGTGTAGCCTAAAGGAGACAAAATAAACAGAGAATGTGAGATAGGCCTACATGATCTACCCTAGGTTCTAGATTCCGGTATTGCCAGCTCGTAACATTATCATGTGCAATACTTGTTAGTGTGCCACGAAGGCTCCAAGGTGGGGTGCGGCAGTTCCGGGTGATCACCTGTCTTTGAAAACTGTACATACAACAGGTAGTACAGGTATATTTTACTGCACGAGCGTAAGATAAAAAAAGGAATACAACTCTGACTTATAGGACCAAGGCATGCTGTCCTTAAGCAGCAGAATATGCCAGCCACTTGTAGCTGCAGCGTTGGTTACAGTGCAATGTGGCCGTCAAAGCCATCTGGCAGATATTGCTTTTAAATAATTGTGCTTCATGTAATTTTCAGTTGATAGATGGAATATCAAAGCCGAAGTGGCGTCATGTGCAAGTAAGAATATTATACATGTAACACCACATACAAATGATTTTGAAGTCCATAAGATGATCCTTCAGAATAAGTTTGGTATAAAACTCCAACTGAGCAAAGTTTATAAGGATTCTCGATAGTCTTGAACCTGGGCCTTTCTCTAACGCTTGCTTGCACACCAAATCTAAGTCTAGTTCGCAAGAAGCAGAATGTATGCAGGGATATAGGGTCATGCCATTCAATCAAAGTTGATTTGACAGTTAACACGTGGGCGTAGGGATCAAATTGCATAAGTGTACCACACTGGATCAAATTTTGTGTTGAATTTACTGTTCGACCAAGTTTTCAACGCCACAACTGCTGAGCTTCACACTACAGTATGGTGATTAGTTCATTGCTGTACTTTTTTTCTGAATCGTTATTCAATGTGTTGTAAATATGTTATCCCCAAAGATCTTGCAAAAAGATCTTTTGTGGGATGACGAGTGTGTACGTTTTATACTTTTGCTTAGGTATATGCAGTGAGCCCGATATCGATGCTATTCCTACAGACAGCAGGTGCTCCCGACCCTTGATGAAAATGCGACTGTGTGGAACGAGGACGCCAACTATATGTGCAAGTAACTACGGACCCACTATGATAATTTATTTCAAGCATTTGTGTGTGTGGGTATCAGGACAATTCACCTCCGGACAATTCCCCCCCCCCTGACTATTCCCCCCCGAACACCCCCCCCCGGACAATTCCCCCCCCCCCCGGACGATTCCCCCACCCCGAAAGGATACATATTTATATACAAAATATAAAGTAAAGAGTACAAAGTTCAAATCTTTTCATCCATTTTATGAATATTTCTCAGTTTGATGATGCAACTAGAGGATAGATAATATTTATTTAATTAAACAAATTATTTTCAAGTACAAGTACAGACAATTTTAGAGATATAAGTACAGAACATTTTGTTTAAAATCTGATCAAAGTACATCTCTAGTTAAGGTGGGGTAAACAGATGATCTCACTCATCCAGGTGACCCTTTGATAAATTAACTGTTACTTTTTCAAAAGTTAAAATAAAATTGCCTCATTACTCTCCCCCCCCACACGAAAATGCAGTAGTATCGAAGTAGCAAAGAAGCATTAACGCAGTAGTGGTGTGGAGCATATTTGCAGTAGAAATGCAGTATACCCTACTGCAATTCTACTTCAAAAATTACATAGGGTTGTACAGAGGAGGAGCATTAATGCAGTAGATTAGCAGCACGATAGAAGCATGTTTCAAATATGCTAATTAGCTCCCAATGTGAAGCAGATTTGAAGCATATTTGCAGTATGATTGCAGTAGTCTACTGCGCTGGAGCATCTACTGCGTTTTCGTGCGGGCCCCCCTTGATTAAGTCTTGAATCAAGGTGCATCTCTAGGGAGAGGTGGGGTAAACAGATTTTCTCACTTATCCATGCAGGTATCCCTTTGGTTACTTGTTACTTTTAATTGCTTGACCACTACCCACCACAGTCGAATATTCATATCTGTTTATCTGTTTACCCAACCTTTACCTGAAGGATAGGTGGTTATACTTTGATTAGATGTTTGATAAAACTTTCTGTACTAGTACTAAATGAAAAAGGACTTTGTTATAAAATAATTTGTTTCATGATGAAGTTGCATTATCACACCAAAAATATTAATAAAATGGATGAAATGTTTTAAACTTTACACTTTTTACATTATATTTGTGTATAAATAGATATTTCTTGGGGGTAATTGTCCTGGGGGGAATTGTCCGGGGGGGGGATTGTCCGGGGGGAATAGTCCGGGGGGAAATTGTCCGGGGGGAATTGTCCTAGGACAAATCGTGTGTGTGTGTGTGTGCAAATATGCAACCTTTTTCATGCTTAAAAGTAACTACACACTGGACAAAAGAAGTGTCACCCCTACTGAGCCAATACTATGGGGGAGATAAATGACTGTGGAATGATATGCTCCTGGTATCATTTTATTAACATCAAATTTCACAAAAAATCACAAAATGAGAAAAAAATATACATTCTACCAAAATGTGCAATTTCAAGTCCAAAATTAGTACTTAGTGGTATAGCCACGTGACCTAATAATAGGTGCCAGTCTACGAGGCAAGGATTCATATAATTGTCTGATGCGTTCAGGGCTTATGCTGGCCCAAGCATGAAACACTGAATATAACAGAGTTTCTCTGCTTGTTAGACGGGCATTTATCCAAAGTTTTGACATATCATTCCACACATTTTCTATTATGTTTTCAACCGGACTCAGGGCAAGCCACATCACCCTGCGAATGTCCTGTTGGTCAAACCAATCATCAACTGCTCTGGTCCTGTGACAAGGAACATTGTCATCCTGGTGAACAAATGGATAATTCCTGTCACCAAACATGTTAGTAATAGATGGTAGCAAGCTTGACTCCAAAACATCGATAAATTTCTAGTTATTCATGTTTTCATCAACCACTATCAATTCGCCCACGCCATGGATGCTGATGCAGCCCCACTCCATGATGAATATGCTGCTCTGGGTTCGAAAATTAAGTACATGTGGTTTAAATGCTTTACCAGCAGTTCGCTAGCATCGTACCCGTCTGCCATCAGAGGTAAGACCAAAGCGACACTCATCAGAAAACAATATGTAGGACCAATTGTCATGGACTGCCCAGTTCCAGATCCTGTTGACCCTAGTTCACTCTACGTTGCCTGTTTTGTAACGCTAAAAGAGGTTTCAGTCTTGCTACCCTGCTTTACACTCTATGAGCATGTAACCGACGCCTAGCAATTTTCACAGACACATTCTTATGTGTGAAATTGTTCCACTGTGTTGTCAACTGACAAGCAGTGTCGAACTTTGACAACCTGGACATCAAAATCAGTCGTCGGTCTTTACGGCCAGTAGTTTTTCTTGGACGACCCATCAGAGACATTTTGTCTCTTGATCCAGTGTTTTTATACTGAGACCAGACCCTCTGCACGGTTCTGACTAAACAATTCAATTGTATCGATATACTGACATTGCTTATATTCCGCCTCTTCAGGTTAATAACTTGCACCTATAGCCGTTAGATAATTACCTGTATCTTGCCATATTGGAGGAAGACAGGAATAATATTTGCTGTACATGTACAAGACCAACAATACAATTCCATGGTATAGCAGTTTTATACTCATTAGTCACATTATAAGTAGACCAGGCATTATAAGTACCCAAGATCTGCCTACTTTCATTACTCTGAGTTAGGGGGTGACACTTCTTTTGTCCAGTGTGTGTAGTATTTATTTCTTTAAAATGACATTTTAATATCATAATGTAACCTTTGGGTCAAAGAATTTGACAAATAGTTGTGCATTAGTAAATGATAAAATAATAAAAAAATACCCATTGATATAAGGTTAACTGAAATATAAGATGCTGATTCATAACGCTTACGGAAATATCCTGATTAAAAATAAACATGTACAATGTGCAATCTGCTCTCAAGATGGAGATAATCAATGGAATGTATTCCAGTATAATGTGTTTTTGCATGCTGTAATCCAGATATATCAGAAGTAACATATGATCGAATACTTTATTGTATTTTCAGTGTCACAAAATGTGACTCAAGTTTTCCATGGATACAAAGCAGACGGGGCATCAGAGATGAGGGGACTCAGAACTGTAGAGCAATGTGTTACTGGCTGTATAAACAGTCCCACCTGTTTCGCTGTGGACTGGAATACAAAGTGGCACGGTTGCTGGTTTCATGGAAGTGGTACATTTTGCAGTTTGCCGAAACGCGACTCTGATATCGATCATTATAAAATTACAACATGTAGCAGTTTAGGTAAGATGATATGTGTGTGTGTGTGTGTGTGTGTGTGTGTGTGTGTACATTCAATGGGTTCCCAGTGGGTATATTTACACCTTAAACATTATACACTCATTACATAATGAAGAGGTAATAAAGACTTAAAAACCACTCTTTTAATAACCAAAGTATTACATATGTAGCCACTAACCATGATGTTGCTTTCTTTACTTTTGCAGGATGGGAATGCAGTAAACAGTGTGATTATGGCTGTTGTCAGCAAGGGTATTCCACAAATCAGCAATCATGTTGCTACAGCCGTAAGTTTTTTTCGGAGTATTGTTAAGAGAGAGTTATTCGGCTGTGTTTCTAACGTCATTTCAAATTCTGTTTACATTGGAGTGGATTGAAGCTTATCTGTCGAGCTGAGTCTCGTCCATTATCACTATAACGATATTATTATCTCTATGTACACAATTTATGTTGCAAGAATAAAGAGACTTTCCGGAATATAACTGAATACAAACCTTTTCTGTACTTACAGCTGATACGTGCCCTGACCCTGGAAGCGGCGAGAATATAACGGCTCACGCATCATCCCCACCTTACAACATTGGGGAGGTAAAACGATACACGTGTATTCGAGGACACTTTCTCGAAAACAGCTCCACTTCAAAGACGCTGCTCTGTCAAATCGACGGTACATGGAATGATACTGCTGCCCAGTGTAAACCCGGCCATTGCACGCCACTGGATGTAGGCAACGACGCAACGCCATCTCAAGTTCCACCATACCACGTGCAACAACACGTGGACTTTAAATGCACAACTGGTCACTTGTTCCCTGGTGGCACTTCCGTAAAGACTATCTCCTGTACTACAAATCTAACATTCAACGCATCCATCCCAAATTGCTCACGAGTGCAGTGTCAACTGCCGCAAAACTTGACACACATGAAACCAAGAGAACGCGGGCCTCATGTCTTCGAAGACCATGTACATTTAGATTGTGATACCGGGTACGTGCTACCTGTCACTAACCAAACATCTGTCAATATAGTTTGCATGGAAAATGGCAACTTCAACCAGACTAAGTTACCTGCATGTGAACCAAGGTCTTGTCATCCACCTTCTCATAACCAAAACCTCACGGTGGCTGGATCAGCAAGTTTTACGTACCCAGACTCTCAATCGTACCGCTGTCCTAGGGGCTATTTATTTCCTGGTAAACAAGACGTAATAACTGTTGAATGTCAAGCCGATGGAACTCCAAGTAGGGACAGTGTACCGAGTTGTTCACCTGTATACTGCAACGATATTGGGTCTTTGTCGACCAACCTCAGCGTATCGCCAATGGGACCGTACCTATACGGAAGTAAAATCAATGTTACATGCCCAGATGGCTATAATATGGGCACTGATGCACGCTACGTCACGCTGAGTTGTGGAAGTGATGGCACTTGGGGAGGTATACTAGTACTACCTGAGTGTTTTAAGACCAGTGGGCAAACCGAGGACAGAATGACCGGACAACCGGGTGGGTAACCGTTGATTTATAACTTTGTAGAACTGAATCTGAATAAACTTAAAGGGATAATAACTGTTCGTTTTGGCCAAAAAAATTAATTTTCCTGGAGTAAACAACAATTTCCCCATACTTATCAAGCTGTACAATAGCTGTACAATAGAATAATGTGAAGTTTCCGTTACAATGGTTGACATATACATTTTAAATAGAAAGAAAGATAGTAATACATGATAAGCGCCCCCCATTGTGGTGAGTGTCTAAAATTCCCAAAGATCACGCTAGCTGCATAGACAGTTAAATTTAATTTATCATTAAATCTATTCGAAAAAAGTCTATCTTACTACATACTGTAGAACGTGCCATCTACCAGACAGATAACACAAACGCTTTTGTTTCCAAAATTAAATTGAGCTGATCAGATGGTTAGGAACCATTCCCACAGATATTTGGATCGATCTACATGTATCTCCCTGGGGAGTCTCACTAAATTTCTCTCAACTTAACCGGCTTAAATGTCTGTCACGCGTAGTAAAGCTGTAAGGGGAAATTTTCTTAACAGATTATCTTAATTATCTGACAGACATTTAAGCCGGTTAAGTGATAGCAATTTACTGGGACTCCCCAGGGAGGTAGACCGATCCAGATGGTTCCATCTATGCATGGGAACCCAGTCTTAGAATTCATCATTATCTTCCACTTTTCAGAAAACATTGCGGCAATATCAATAGGTGGTGGCGCAGCGGCGGTTGTCATCCTGGTAGTTGTAGGCTTTGGCCTAGTATACTGGAGACAAAGGTACTTTAATGAAAATCCACTGAATGTAAACAAACCCTGCATAGAGCAGCAACCTGAGAGCTAAATTAAAGATAGGTCTGTCGCTAATGTCTGATTACGAAATAGGTGTGAAATATCCTAAATGGTGAAAAACTGAAATGCAATACCTCACCTTTCACCTCCCCGAAATTCTTTGTCGGAATACAGGCTTTTAATATGGTAATAAATTCTGTCTAATACATAACGCACGTAACTATACAACACTTTACTTTCAGAAACAAGGAGAAAAACAGTTCTTCGCATCACCAATCAAGTAATCTATCAGCGTCTCGAGACAATAACATCCAGGATGTATCAAACAATCTCTCTTCCACTACCGTCGCCGCTACCTGTTCCAATGCATCAGGGGGTGTAAATCCCCCAAAAGAGCAAGACAAATCAGAAAATAATATGCGTGAACTGTACACCGTGCCGGAAAGGAGGAATAATACAAGAGCAAGGGCCGGTCAAAATACAGGGGGCGACAGTGTGCAAACCCCTAGCGATAATTACACTGCGCTAGAGATGAAATACAAAACAGCACAACCTGGCACAACCATAGGTACAGGTGAAGCTAGCGCTAATGAATACGAATCACTGAGGCATATCAGAGACAAGCCAGGGGACCTGTATGACAGTCTCTGTAACGATGGGGCAACTTACGTCAACGGTGTGTGAGGTATCTGTCAGATGTCGTTATTTTTTACGGAAAATAGCATCTGTGGCCCGTGCCTATATCATGAAGATTCACAGATAAAATTCTATTTTTTCCTTGATCGTCAGAGGAAAATTGTGTTGCTGGAATGATAATGCTCTAAATTATAAACAAATTAGCATGGGGAAATTCCTGAAAAGAAAGCGTAGCGACAGTCGAAATTGCTTCACGATTATTAACAAATTTAACTGGAGGCAAGATTTTTATCTCGACAAAGACAGATTAAGTAAGCATCCGCATTTTCGCTTGCCGTGGATGCTGGTGCTAGGAGCCATGTACAATATACACATATTCTTTACACGCCCTTTGTTATACCACAGCAATATGATTTTATGGTAGAGCTGTTAACTATTTATTTTTTATTTCACTCCCCAGTTTACACTCGAAAAATGACATAGGGAGTGAATAACGCACAGCTAGAACAGTCGGCTACATGTAGGCCTACATATCAATGTATGTAGCTGAACAGCGAATTATCTAATTATCATGATTCGGAAGTCGGAACGTTACAGTAGTGGGGCGCACTGCATATAGATCTGTAGATAACGTCATTTACTTACTGTGTAAACTAACTTATCACGTGGAAAATAAAGTGTTGTTTAGCCAGTTTATTGCTGTCTAATAAATTTGGCAAAGGTTCAAATAAAATTAGTTGGTTGAAAAGAAAGCAGAACGACAATACAGACACCTGCTTTATTATACCAGTGTTCAGGCATTTTCGTATTTGGCGCCACTGAAAGAATATGAATTAATTACACAATTTGTTACAACTGTCATAACCAAAAACGTTCTAAAACGTTCTGCGCTTGCCGGGATGTCAGGGTAGCAGTCAACTTGTATCTACTTTGAGAAACAGTACAAATTAAATTTTAATTATCAGACTCTCGACCTACATGTAATAGAATATTAACTTTAATACAAACAGTAAAGCTGATTAGTGACCCGGATTTTTTATCTGGAGATAAGAAACTAAGCAACCTGCACCTGGGCTGTATGCTGCGTCACGCTTATCTCCTTTTCTTGGAATGCTGATTTCAGCAGTGAATAATAAAAAAACACATATGAGACGGCTGTGATATGCAAAGCAGGCATATATTTTAGCGGCGTTATTTTATGTGCGAAAGAGAAAAAAAAGAGAGAAAACTTCAAACAAACAGAAGTATGTGACTTATTCAAGTATACATAACGCTTTATCGTATTTCGTTATTACTTCCCGGTTCACAGCTAGGTAGACACTGGTAACTTTGGATTGCCTATTTAAGAAATAATCAAACAAGATGGCGGTCTCTCTCACTTGCTTAAATGCTGCAGGACTGAGAAATGTCGGTATACTGATCATGCTGACTTGGGTCAACAAGATCAATTCAGTGGAAGGTGAGTCAAATGAATGGCCTAGTGCATATATTATACAGCTTAATACAAAGTGCGTTCACCAAAGAGTAATGGGATCTTTAAACAGTGACCTTATATTCGCAAATCATTCAGACCAGGGTCAATAATTGGCACTGCAGTGTGTCACTTTATGGCTGGGTTACAATGCAGTATGACAGCAACAGTAATATCACACGAGTTATTTTATTACACATTCATATAAATAGCCAATATACTACATCACGTGAACGTGTCTGTGTCGAACATTGCCTCCTTCTAATGTATATATTTTCTTCGTATCTAGTTCTAGTATCCGAACTCCCAGGACAATTTCACCAGGCCAGACTTTGAGTTGAATTTAGGGTTCAATATGATTTTAATGCATTTTCACATCTTTCACATTTTAAAGCACGCCCATCAAATTCAAGATGGCTGTTTGAATATTTTAAAGCTTCTAATTTTGTTAATAAATGCACATTGTCATCAGATTTCCCGTTTTGTAAAATTAATGTGGGATGCCGTGTGTGCGTGCGTGTAACAGTGTTCTGTCGTTTAGGTATATGCAGTGAACCTGACATCGATGCTCTTCCATGGTACCGCAGGTGCCCTCGACCCTTGATGAGCATGAGACTATGTGGAACGAAGACACCAACTGAATGCGCAAGTAAATATGTATCCACTATAATCATTTATTTCAAGCATAGTTTCTTTCCTCTTTTTCGTGTACAAATATTCAACTTTTGCTCATGCTTTAAAGTAACTATTATTTATTTCTTTAAAAATAACATTTTAAATTATCATCATGCATTTGACAAATAGTTGTTGATTAGTAAAAATAAAATAATAAATAATACTCACTAGTATAAGGATAATTAGAGATGTTTACTTAAGATGTTTACTTATAACGCTCAGGGAAATATTCTCCTTTTAAATGTGTCATGTGCTCTCAAAATTGAGATATTCAATGGAAAGTATTCCAGTTTAATGGGTTTCCTGTTGTTTTGCATAATGTGATCCAGATATATTACAAGTACCATATGATCATAATTCACTGTATTTTCAGTGTCACAAAATGTGACTCAAGTGTTTCGTGGATACAGAGCAGACGGTGCATCAGAGATGACAAAATTCAGAACAGTAGAACAATGTGTTCATGGATGTGTTACTAATTCCTCCTGTTATGCTGTTGAGTGGAATATATTTAATAAAGGTTGCTGGTTTCACGGAAAAGGCACATTTTGCAGTATGCGTTTTAATGATTCTAATGTTGATCGTTATAATGTTCATAAGTGTGCCAGAGGCGAAGGTTAGTTCAATGTTTGAGTCCATTTGTTCTATTCAAGCATTTAATCTATCAAGCAATAACTTGAAACGAGGAACTAATTAATACACGGCCTTAACTGTAAGATATACTTTTCTTATCAAGAACATAAAGGGAAATATAAACAAGGAGTTATTTTTCTTTTCTTGGTGAACCTTGGGCAAATAATACGAATATTACTTGTCCATGGGTGAACACATAAAAAATCTTGAAATCTTGGGCATTTCTTGTTCAGTGAGAAATTGACGAAATCTCTAAATATTTTAATGAAAAATTGACGAAATCTCTAAATATTAGGGGATGTTTTCAAGGGTCAAAATGACATGTAGAAGAACTTAATTTTTTTTGTATAAAAACGACTTTGTTTGATGCCGAAAATAAATACTTTCTGTAAAATTATACTGGTTCTTAAAACAAGCAATAGTCCGCAGGGAATGTGTTTATAACCTCCCCCCCCCTTACACAGGAAAGCGACCCTTGTGTCTCCTTTGTGCGACCATAAACTGACAAGGCCACTGTTAGTGGCTCAGAGGAGGCACATTGTTCGCTCAGATTGCAGAATGGCGGTAGGAAGGATGTTCAAGGGTCTCCGAACATGTTCAAATAATGGAATTTTAATTATTATCAAGCAAACACATTGTCAAATTTTACTTTTAGTGACTACATTATTCTCACACTGACCAAATTCGCTCTTATGTTGCTTTCATTATTTAAGAATGGAATTGCGGAAAACCTTGTAATTATGGCTGCTGTCTGAGGCAAGCGTCTGTCCCAAGGCAGTGTATATGTCATGTTGGTTTCACAGGAGATGCCTGCACCAGCCGTAAGTTTGATAAGAAATTTACCGGGTTTTGAATTATTAAGTTGTATTTCTTATTACGATATTGGTAATGATTTTTATTGATGGGGAGGACTGAAGCTGTGGCTATGAGATGCACTGAGTCATGTACCGGGGTGTATCATTAATAAGTTATTTTATATTACTTTTATCCTTGTAATTTTCTGTAGCAATAATTAAGAGACATATATTGTTAATAAATATCAATCCTATACTTACAGCTACGACATGCCCTAAACACGTTAGCGAAGATAATATAACGGTTTATTCATCATCCCGACCTAACAACATTGGGGATGTACAACAATCCACGTGTATTCGGGGACACTTTTTCGAAAACAATTCCACATCAAAGACGTTACTTTGTCAAATCAACGGTACATGGAATGGCACTGCTGCCCAGTGTAAGCCTGGTCATTGTACGCCACCAGATGTCGGAAACAACGCGACGTCATCTAAAGTTCCGCCATACCACGTGCACCAACACGTGGACTTTGAATGCCCCACCGGTCACATGTTCCCTGATAATACTTCCATAAAGACGATCACCTGTACTACAAATCTAACGTTCAATGCATCCATCCCAGATTGCTCACGTGTGCAGTGTCAACTGCCGATGAACTTGACACGTATGAAACCAAGAGAAAGTGGAACTCAACTCTACGAAGACCACGTACATTTAGATTGTGATACCGGGTACGCGCTACCAATCACTAACCAATCATCTGTCAGTTTATTTTGCATGGAAAATGGCAATTTCAACCAAACTAAGATACCTGCATGTGAACCAAGGTCTTGTCCATTACCTACTCATAATCAAAACATCACAGTGAACGGGTCAGCAAGTTTCAGGTACCCAGACTCTAAATCGTACCGCTGTCGGAAGGGCTATTTATTTCCTGGTAACCAAGACGTAATAACAGTTGAATGTCAAGCGGATGGAACTCCAAGTAGGGGCAGTGTACCGAGTTGTTCCCCTGTTGAGTGCACAGATATAATATCTTTGACAAGAAACCTCAGCGTATCAACAACGGGACCGTACCTATATGGAAGCAAAGTCAATGTAACATGCCCAGATGGTTTTCACATGGACACTGATCCAAGTTACGTGACGCTGAGTTGTGGACATGATGGCAGATGGGGGCGTATACCTGAGTGTATTAAGACCAGTGGTCAAACCGCGGACAGAATGACCGGACAACCGGGTTGGTAACTGTAAGCTGTGTCATAAGATAATGCAGATGCAGAAGTAAAGTTTCAGTTGCAATGGTTGACAAAAACTTAAAAATAAAAGGACGTCCGACATACATGATATGCGCTCCCCAATGAGGTAGTAATGACTAAGAATTAAAGGACAGTTAATTCAGTTTGTCATTAAATCCATCCGAAAAAGAAAAAGTCTATCCTATATCAAAAGTACCATCTACAAAAAAAAAGTAATAATAATAATAATAATAATAATAATAATAATAATAATAATAATAATAATAATAATAAATAAATAAAATGACACAAACGATTCTGTTTCCAAAATTAAATTATGTTGATCAGATGTTAAGAATTCATCATTATCTTCCACTTTCAGAAAACATAGTAGCAATATCAGCAGGTGGTGGCACAGCGGCGGTTGTTGTCATCCTGGTAGTTGTAGGAATTGGCCTAGTATACTGGAGACGAAGGTACAGTGTACTTTTAATGGAAACAATCAAAGGGTATACTACATTACGCATCTGCGATTAATAACAACAATTAAAAAATGAAAAAAAGGTAATTTTTTCAATAATTACAAAGATATATCTGTTTCTGATCTGATTAAGGACTTAAGTGTTTTAGCGTTGGGGTTAACATACGATTTCTTTCACATTATAAACAGATTCTACATTTATAAAAACAATTTAAAATAAAAAGAAGAAAATTATTCAATAACAAGAAAGACATACCAGACTTTGATCTCTGATTAGTGACTTAAGCGTTTAAGTATTAGATTTCATGCGATTTTTTTCAAAGGGAAAACACATGCACCAGACTTCATGGTAATAATCATTTCTTAAACAAGGGCTGTAACAGAAACTCACGACACGACAAAGTGCACGAGTACATGACAAGGAGCACGCGTGTTCTATTTTTTCTTACAGAGCCGTGGTTTTAAGTCAAATAAAACTCTAATTGAGAAGCTTTGCGCAGAAGAGGAAAAGACTATCTGCTCTTTTCATCTTCTTCTGATTTTAATTAATTAATTAATTAATTAATTAATTTGGCTATTACATACATCATTTTGATTTCAGAGGCAAAGAGAAAAATAATTCTTCACGAGACCATAAAAATCAACCACCTTCCTCCCATCGACCAAGCAACGTTAACAACGACACCCAAGGTGTTTCTGAGACCGGCTTTTCCTACGCCGTCGTTTCATCCCCAAATGTATCAGACGATTTTAAGTTACACATGAAGGCAAAAGAACAAGAAAGTACAATAGCTGACCTGTACGCCGTGCCCGAAAGGAAGAAAAAAGCCAGAGTATGTACAGCCTCAGATACAGCGGGCGACAGTGTGCAGAACCCCAGCGATCTGTACGCTGTGCCAGAGATGAAGAAAAAGAAAAATGCACCACCCAGTGCAATCCAATGTACCAGCTGTGAAGCTGACGCTGATGATTACGAGCTGGCAACGCACTTCGGTGATGACGTGTCAGATGACGACATGCAGATGGTAGAGAATGACCTATATGAAGATAGTGACGGCAGACCAACTGACGTCACTGGAGAGGGAGAGCCTCCTTCAGAAGGCGTTATTTTCAGAGAAAATAGCATATATGGCTCCTAAAGGCAAAGGGACAATTCCCAGACGCTATCGTACTACATGTAACTGTGGGTCGATCTATCTCCGGGGGGATTCTCGCTAAATCGCTATTAACTTAAGTGGCAAAGCAGTCTCCCATGCCTACTAAAGCTGCTAGGGGTAATTAATTATCGTTTAGCAGCTTTAATAGATTGTTATTCATCATTTATTTTTTGTGTGAACTAACTTATCACGTTTTGTTTAGATAGTTTATTACTCTCTAGTAAATTTGGCAAATATTCAAATAAAATTGGTTGGTTGAAAAAAAGCCGAACGACAATACAAACACCTACTTCATTATACATGTACCAGTGTTCAAGCATTTTCGTATTTGGCACCAGTGAAGGAATATGAATTAATTACACAATTTCTTACAACTGTCATAACCAAAAACGTTATAAAACGTTCTGTGTTTGTCGGGATGCTAGTGTAGAAGTTAACTTGTATCTACTTTGAGAAACAGTACAAATTACATTTTAATTTTCAGACTCTCGACCTACATGTTATAAAAGATTAACTTTAATACAAACAGTAAAGCTGATTAGTGACCCCAATTTTTTTTTTATCTGGAGATAAGAAACAAAGCAACCTGCGCCTGGGGTGTACGCTGCGTCACGCTTAAGAAGGCGCGCTGTTATCTCCTTTTCTTGGAATGCGGATTTCAGCAGTGAATAAAAAAAACACATATTAGACGTCTGTGATTTGCAAAACGGGCATATCTTTTAGCGGCGTTAATTTATGTACGAAAGAGAAAAAAATGAAAGAAAACTTCAAACAAACAGAAATATGTGACTCATTCAAGTGTGCATAATGCGTTATCGTATTTCGTTTTTACTTCCCGGTTCACAGCTAAGTAGAAACTAACAAGTTTTGATTGCCTATTTACGAAATAATCAAACAAGATGGCGGTCTCTCGCACTAGCTCAAATTGTGCAGACCTGAGAAATGTCGGTATTCTGATCATGCTGATTTGGGTCAGCAAGATCAGTATAGTCAAAGGTGAGTTAAAATGAATGGTCTGGGGCATATAAAGTCTATGGTGCGGATTACCTTCACCGCAGAATGGGGATATATCGGTAGGCAAAGTAATAAAGCAAAGACGACTAAAAAGATTAACCCTCTTTGCAGACACCTGTGTATTTCAGTTATGTAGGTTACTGTGACCCTTTTTACATCAATGGGTAGTTTTCTGTATCACACCAGCTTGACTACCCCTTACAGGTAACTACACTACGGGAAGGGGGTAGCTACCTTTCACAAGCCTCAGTGTATATTAGTTTAAGTGGCTGTGTTGATCGAGCGCTGGGGCAGGTTTGTCAATCACCCCAACGGGTGCGATACAGAAAACTGTACCACTTAGTATGAAAAGGGCCTGTGTGTAATGACAGGTTGATATATAAGCTATGTGGGCGCAGCAATCGCTGTGCTCATCCTTCACAGGAAACTGCTGGTCACGCTTTGCCTCTAACAAAACTTGCAAGAACAAAGCCTGCTGTCGCGACACAGGAGTAATTCAGTATACATTTATTGTTGACAGTGTGATATGACTGTCACAGCCGTCTTGTACATATCGACATGTTGACATCAATGTCCTGTCGATAGGTTAAATATCAAAGTCGCGACACAGGAGTAATTCAGTATACATTTATTGTTGACAGTGTGATATGACTGTCACAGCCGTCTTGTACATATCGACATGTTGACATCAATGTCCTGTCGATAGGTTAAATATCAAAGTCGCGACACAGGAGTAATTCAGTGTACATTTATTGTTGACAGTGTGATATGACTGTCACAGCCGCCTTGTACATATCAACATGTTGACGTGAATGTCATGTCGATAGATTAAAAATCAAGTCGACATCAAAGTCATGTGCAAGCAAGAATATATATCGGTTGTATTATTACAACAAACAAGATATTCACTTGAACTATATTAAGGAATTTCTCAGTGTAAGTTTGATTTTATTCCCAACTGAACAAATTTTAGATGTTCTTGATAGTGTTGTACCTTGGTATTTTTGTTTACTTTAGATCTTTTTATTCTGTCTGTTCACGCACCCTTGTATAAGCCAAGGTCACAAGAAGGAAGTATGAATAAATTTCAGGGTCATGCTATTTAATCAAAATAAATTTGTCGTGTGCATATCGCTGAATATATAAGTTTAATTATTTACTCCTTACCGTGTAGTTGTACTAACGTTGTCTCAATGCTCAAGCATCACAATATGGCAGGTTTTGTTTGTGGGCATCTGCAAAATGAAACTGAAGTACAACTTGGAATGTGCTTTTCAGTGCTGATAAAAACAATTTAAATCGTGTAGATTATACTTTAAAGTGCTGATTACATGTATGGGTGTATTAACATTTTCCTTTAGGTATATGCATCGAACCCGACATCGATGCTCTACCAACGGACAGCAAGTGCTCTCGACCAATGTTGAAAATGCGACTGTGTGGTACGAGGACGCCAACCGTTTGCGCCGGTAAATACATTTTTCTTCCATCTAAGGAAGATTTTATTGATTTTTCCCTTTTTTGTATATGGGTCTCTCTTTAGCGGGATTCATATTTAGTCCCTTTAAGTAAACCGCGGAAGTGAACATTTGCGATGCCTGTAGTGGTGAAATTTATTCATTTTGTAATGCTGCTGTATGAATTTAGATCACCCTGGACCATAATGATATTTGTCATTACAAGGCAAATGGGAAATACGTGCTGTAAAGTAAAATGAATGTCTATTGAAATAAAGATAATTGAAATATAAGATGATATTGGGTGTCTGCTCTATAGTTTCTCTTTTCGTCCACACTATTATGCTTTTAACGTGCACTACTGGTATTGAGCTGTGTCAAATGAAAAGTATTTCATTTTAATAGAATTCACGGTTTCTTAATACAATCATGGTTTTTTACATTTAACGACAAAAAACTTTTTCAGTGCCACAAAACGTGACCCAAGCGTTCCATGAATACGGTGCACAGGATGCATCAAAGATGAAGGAACTCGAAACAGTAGAACAATGTGTTCATGGGTGTGTAACCAACTCCTCCTGTTATGCTGCTGACTGGAATACTGATAGTGAAGAGTGCTGGTTTCACGAGACAAGCACATTCTGCAATACTCGCAATGTTAAAAAGGACGTTGATCATTATAAAATGCAAAAGTGTACTTCAGGTAAGGTGGATAATAGGTTGTGTTCAGTATTGTCATGTTGCTAAAGTGTTATTTTGAAATCAGTCACAGTACACGCATCTGTCCAAAGTTTTAGAGACCATAATTCAGACAAAAACAAAGAATTAATTTACTTTTGATAAAGAATCTTATCCAAATGTTAATGCTAGCCATTCCGTGCATTAATGGATGAAAGTGAACATGTTGGCTTTAAATGATAGCAAGACTGAGTTGATATGGTTTACATCAAGGTTCAAGGCAAATAGAAAAAATGTAGCAAATGCCAACATTTGCATAGGAGATGTTCTTATAAAACCATCTAGTTCTGTAAAAGATCTGGGAGTTACCCTCGATGAAAATGGCACTATGGGCAAGCGTGTATCTGAAGTGTGTAAATCAGCATCTTATGCACTATGGCGCATTGGAAAAATAAGGAAAGTGTTAGATAACAAAACCACTGAAAAATTAGTACATGCATTTATATCATCAAGATTAGATTACTGCAATAGTCTCCTCTTTGGTATTTGTGACTATCAGATTAAAAAGTTACAAGTTATTCAAAACTCAGCTGCAAGACTGGTTTGTCAAATTAAGTACAATAGTACACACCATATCACTCCCATTCTGAAAGAATTACACTGGCTGCCTGTGAAGCAGAGGATTGATTTTAAAGTACTCTGTATTATTTTTAAGGCGATCCATTCACAAGGACCATTATATTTATCTGATCTTATCTGTTTTAACTTACCACGGCGGTCCACACGTTTTAATACTGAGAATGATTTTATTTTAGAACATTCTGTTTTAGAGAAGGGGTGCCTAAAAAGTTATGGAGATCGTGCTTTTATAATCTACGCCCCAAGAGTGTGGAATGGTCTACCAAATTTTATTAGGAAAACAGAAGACTTTGACAATTTTAAATCTCTTTTAAAGACCCACTTTTTTAATTCTGTCTATATCTCTTAGATTTTATTTTAATATATATATGTTTTTTTTTTTTTTTTTTTTTAATAAGATTGATTTTTAGTAGTGTAAATTTTAAATGGTTTCCAATGAGAGTTTATGATTAAAATATTGTAGTCATTTTAATGATTTTAGTATATCAGCCATTATTGTAAGGCGCCTTGAGATAGAATGTAAGGCGCCATATAAGAATATTATTATTATTATTATTATTATTATTAATAAGATAAAAATGAAGTCCATATTTAATACGTTTATTCAAATATAATGATATTGTTTAAATGGGTCAAAATGCCACATGCGTAAAAACAAAAAGCCGCCAATGAGTTGATGTTGCAAAATTCAAGACCTTGCAGCAAGCCATAGTCCACACGAAATATTCTTTCACTGACCTAACCCATTAGGCCTCTTTTGTTGTTTTCGTTTTTAAAGGATGGGAGTGCAGTGAAGATTGTGGCAGTGGCAGTTGTCAGCGAAGTCAAGGTGACAACCAATCATGCATTTGTCATGTGGGTTATACAGGAGATAATTGCACCAACCGTAAGTCTTTTTTGATAATAATTTTGACACCAGCACATTATTAAGTTGTCTTGTTAATCAGTATTAATATTCACTAAAGATGTTAACTCCGAGAGTGGTACCTACATGTATGTACTTGTATCTGTATTTCGTATTTAACTTAATTTCCATAGGCATGTCTAACAAAATATTGAATGTAACTGATAATGCATGGAAACTATATTGATACAAATATTGTATGTAAGACATTGTATGTTCAGTCTGTGGACTGAAGTATACATACTGTTAGTAAGTAACGTGTAAAATGAAGCATGCGGAATATATTAATTATCACAAAGAGAAGTATATTTTCAAGATTCCTATTCTTGCAGTTACGACATGCCCTGATCCTGGGACTGGAGAAAACGCAACGGTACACTTAACATCCCAGGCTAACAACATTGGGGATGTAAAACAGTACATATGTTTCCAGGGACATTTTCTCGAGAACAACTCCACATCAAAGACGTTGTTTTGTCAAATCAACGGCACATGGAATGGCACTGCTGCCCGGTGTAAACCCGGTATTTGTTCGCCACCGAATGTCGACAGCAACGCAGAGACGTCTAAAGTTCTTCCATACCACGTGCACCAACAAGTGGACTTTGAATGCCCAACCGGACACGTGTTCCCGGATGGGACTTCCGTGAAAATTATCACCTGTACTGCAAATCTAACATTCAACGCATCCATCCCAGATTGCAGAGTGCAGTGTCAACTGCCGCAAAACCTGACACACATGAAACCAAGAGAACGTGGGCCTCATCTGTCCGAAGACCACGTGCATTTAGATTGTGATGCCGGATACGTCCTACCCGTTACTAACCAAACATCTATCAGTTTAGTTTGTATGGAAAATGGAAACTTTAACCAAACTATGCTACCTGCATGTGAACCAAGGTCTTGTCCTTTACCTACTCATAACCAAAACCTCACAGTGAATGGGTCAGCAAGTTTCAGGTATCTAGACTCTAAATCGTACCGCTGTCCGAAGGGACATTTATTTCCCGGTAAGCAAGACGTAATAACTGTTGAATGTCTAGCCAATGGAACTCCGAGTATGATTAGTGTACCAAGTTGTTCACCTGTATACTGCTCAGATATAGGATCTTTGCCGAGCAACCTCAGCGTGTCGTCAACAGGACCGTACCTATATGGAAGCAAAGTCAATGTGACATGCGAAGATGATTTTCACATGGGCACTGATACAAGTTATGTCACGCTGAGGTGTAGAAATGATGGTACATGGGGTCAGATACCTGAGTGTTTTAAGGCCAGTGGTCAAACCGCGGGCAGAATGACCGGACAACCTGGTGGGTAACGATTGCTTTATAACCTTGTAAAACGGATTATGTATTCTAGCTGCAAAATTAGTAATGGCATTATTTTAATGAAGTTTTCCGTTTCAATGGTTGACAAAAAAACTTAAAATAGAAGGAAATTTGATAAATACATGATAAGCGCTCCCAGTGTGGTTATTGTCCAGAAAATCAAAGATCACGCTATCTGCATGGACAGTTAAATTCAATTTATCATTAAATCTGTCTATCCTATAAAGAAAGTACCATCTACCAGAAAGATAACACAGATGCTTCTGTTTCCAAAATTAAATTATGTTGATCAGACGTTTAAAATTAATCATTATCTTCCACTTTCAGAAAACATAGTAGCAATATCAGCAGGTGGTGGCACAGCGGCGGTTGTTGTCATCCTGGTAGTTGTAGGATTTGGCCTAGTATACTGGAGACGAAGGTATAGTGTATTTTTTAAAAATTTGAATGAACCTAAATGGGCACTAAATAGCACAGTCACGATTTATAAAGACAATTAAAAAAGGAAAAAAGTCAACAATTCAATAACACGGTACCTGTTTCTCTGAACTCTGATTAGTGACTTAAGTGTTAAAAGTATTGGGGTTATCATACGATTTCCTTCAAGGGGAAAAACCTGCACCAGATGGCATGGTAATAATTATTTCTTAAACCAGGACTTAAGCAGAAAACGAAAGGCCGCGTCGTGCTTAATTACTTGTGAACTCATAATACCACCAGATGCAGGAATACATGCAGCCTGTTGTATTCTTCTACAGCCGTGGTTTTAAGACATAGCTAGCAAAAGGAGAGAAGACCGTCTGTTCCTTTCTAAATTTTGTTTCGTGTGGCTATTACAACATTTTCATTTCAGAGGCAAAGAGAAAAATGATTCTTCACAAGACCATAAAAATCAGCCATCATCTTCCCATCGACTAAGCAACGATTGCAATGACATTCAAGATGTTTCTGAGACTGGCTTTTCCAAGGCCGTCGTTTCATCCCCAAATGCACCAGACGATGTGAAGTTGCACATGAAGACAAAAGAACAAGAAAGTACAATAGCTGACCTGTACGCCGTGCCCGAAAGGAAGAAAAAAGCCAGAGCATGTACAGCCTCAGATACAGCGGGCGACAGTGTGCAGAACCCCAGCGATCTGTACGCTGTGCCAGAGAGGAAGAAAAAGAAAAATGCACAACCCAGTGCAATCCAAGGTACTAGTGAAGCTGACTCTGATGATTACCAGTTGGCAACACATTTCGGAGATGACCTGTCAGATGACGACATGCAGATGGTAGAGAATGACCTATATGAAGATAGTGACGGCAGGTTAACTGACGTCACTGGAATGGGAGAACCCCCTTCAGAAGGCGTTGTTTTTAGAGAAAATAGCATATATGGCTCATAAAGTCAAAGGGACCATTCCCAGACGCTATTGTACTAATTGTGGATCGATCTACTGTATCTCCGAGTAGATTCTCGCTAAATTGCAGTCAACGTTAGCGGCTTAGATGTCTGTCACACCTACTGCAACTGCTAGGAGGTAATTAATTATCGTTTAGCTGCTTCAGTAGGCGTGCCGGACATCTTAGCCGCTTAAGCTGAAAGCAATTTAGCGAGATACCCCTCGGAGATAGATCGATACACAGTAAGTACAAAAGGTTCTGGGAATGGGAACCCAGTTTAAGTCTCAGAGGCAGCTCTGCTAATGCAACATGGACATCGGAACATGTGCTAGCAGCATAACAGTGTATAACTGTCTGTATGATGATTAGTTATTAATATTGGCAATATTATTGATATCAAAGTAAACGGATGATAATTGCTTACACGGTCTATTGAAGAGTGTGTCGTGGCTATATGAAATACTACGGATTGCGAAAAAGTGCACTGATAATTAAACTTTTCATTTTGATTTCATTGAATAGTCCTTACTGTATAAACGGATATGTTAAATTACACCAGGCTTCACTAATCCAGTCATTGTTCGTCACGACTCGGTACCAGTGATGTCATTTGCAATATTTTAGTCACGTACGCTTCGAACATACCAATAGATATTATTTGTCGTGACAAAAAAACTTATTGAGATATTTACTTACATGTAGCATATGTGTCCATTTACTTGGGTTCAGTACGTTTGTATTTGTCATACACAAAACTGTGTTCCAGACTATAAATTGATTAATTAACAATGGGAATATTACCAGGATCCGAAATCACAAATATAGTATAGTTATTATATCGCATGGTAACTAAAGACTGAATGAGAAATACCTTTAACTCGAAATGGTCCCACTGTACACTTTTTTGGATTAAAACTGAACCGCCCTTCCGACTTTTAATTTCATTATGTTTTTTTCTAATTTTTTTTTTCTATTTTTAAATTAAAATTGATTTTTGTCAATCTTTTGTGAAAGGTTCATCAATAAAAATAAGAAAAATAAAACATATCTGCCTTACTATTGGTCTGTGTGAAGCATCTCTGAATTAATTTCTTTTAAATTGTGATTTGACAAAACGGCTGACATAAACAAAAGCACCTGGCTGTAGCAAGCATTTCATTTCATTGTCTAACTCCTAAAGTAAAATAGTGCTGACAAATTAATTCTTATTTTAAACAGCTTGTATGTTTGCGCTAGAAGTTAATTCCAAAAGACACGAAAAGCTAGCGCTGGCAAATGTATTCAGAAGTCTTCTCACGGTATTGTTAAGCTTTGTAGAAAATTACAGACAGAGATCAAAATTTTCGATCGAAATTATGACAAGCTGCACACGTCTGTATTTTTTTTCTTTCTTTCTTTTCTTTTCTTTTTTTTTTTTTTTTTTTTTTTTTTTTTTTTTTTTTGGCGTTTATCACTATATAGCACCCCAATAAAACTCTCTTTATAAACGTTAGTTATATTTCACATGTCCTCAGACCATGGCCAGTTCAATTGGTTAAACCACTTTTCCCTCAGGCAGCTCTGTCCTCAAAAAGGAGCCAGTTGATATTAAAATACATACAGCTAGAAGTTGTCAACATAAGGAGTCATTGTTGTCATTCAAAGTGCGGGCGTGACACAAGCATTTATTTCTGACGTGGGCAATTTCATGTAATGCAATACTCTCAAACAGCTTCCAGCTTAAAAGATACGTTTTACTTGGCCTTCAATGGTGTTTTAATCTGGTACATTCCAACGTGTCCGAACAATGACCTTTCTATTCCGTAGGTCATTGGGCAATTAACCCACCCCCGTCTTAAGTTTGTTTGCTGGCGGTTTAGGTCACCCGAGACCTTTACAAAATGAGGATGCCCATTATCCTTGTATCACGATTCACCTCACAATATGTAGTAATATAGAGTGTTTAAAAAATACGTGGACCTGTCGTGAATTCATTAGATACAATACTGGTATGTCACTTAAATTGTATAAAAACACATTAAGAATTGTATGCGCAGAATCCCCGTTTGCATTGAAAAAATTGTGTTTATTACCTAATTGAATTTTAAGGTTAAGTTATAAAGAAGGAAATAATTGCCCCCCTCCCCCTCTGCACTTTTCTCAGCCTAATGAGTACAGGTTAAACGTAGTGTAATTAGCATTTACTCGTAGCACTATATAGCAGTAAAGTGCTCGTATTTATCTCAAACTACAGCGTTTCCTATTGGTTTTATGAAGACTAAACTGCCGAGAGAATGTATATAGAGGCACATATATATGTATGTATACATGTATATGAACATATTTACTTAATTACTGCGCGTATAAACGTATTAAGCCTATTCCACACCCTTTACTGAAAAAAATCGGTCTTTCTCCAAGGTTATTTCCAAGGATCGTGTCCCGAAAATATTGATAATGATATCCACCTTGTATGCCTCTTCAAACCTTTCTTACCCTGTTATGTTCAACTAAAAGGAGCTTCTCTAACATATATCGTATTACGATTGATCTCCATTGTGAAGATGTAAGGACGGATCACTTTTACTCGAACAAACCGCAATACTGACTTATACTTTCCTTGTATTTTTGCTAGTGGAATGTTTACATTCGTGCATCCGGGACAATGCCGTTCTGATTCAATACTCACAGGCCAAATAACTTAAAAACGTGTCTTATTGTCAAATAATTCCATTATTAAGAGTTTACCGAGCATGTCCCGCAGACAGTTTTGCGAAGCGAGAGGTGCCCCATGAATCTTCTTAAGTATCAAGGCATTCAAAGAATGAAATTTATTCAATAAGAAGGGATTGAGTTTGGCAAGCAATTCAGTTCTGTCGTAGAAGTTCTAAAGGACGCAGGACTTCTGTCTCTCTGTAAGGATGCGGCAGTTTACAGCGCTAATGCTCTGGTCTCTATGCATCGTTGTGCTCCAACTTTGTCGTCAGGTGCACAGTCATGGCAAGATGACGTCACCAGAGCAGAGAGACCCCAGAAACACTGGTGTCAACTGCGGGGGGCTGTGGGTTAGTTATTATTATTATTATTGTTATCATTATTATTATTATATTAATAATGGACAAAGTTTTACTCACTATTTAAACTGTAATCATACCTGTAAATATATTTTTATGTAAACAACAAGTTGTTTTCACATACAGAGTAATACTAATTAACGATAATGATCAATTAATGTATATTATATTATGATTCCCAGTATCAGACGCAGAATGGTGGTAGGTGTGGAGTGTGCGGTGACCCAGTGGGAGGACCTTTTAAACACGAGATTCCAGGTGCAATTGTGAAGACGTACCAACAGGTAATAAATACCGTTCAAAGTCCTACCAAAATATCTATATTTCAAGAACAGCTAGTATACCTAGATTCCATGATTCCAGGGAGAACTAAGCTCTCCTAATCTAGGTATTTTATATTGAAAGATTGTTTTTTGTAATGAAAGGCCCATAAATGCAGTGAAATAGGTCTTCAATCGAAACATTAGTGTGGAAATAAAAAGAAACCTTTTGTTATGTTGCATGGCATTTCATTGAACTGACGTTATGGATCATATGTCTAACGATCCGGTTATACATTAAAAAGACATGAGCAGAGGTGGCTATATTGATGTTAACATCACTTGCTTCTTGTATTCTTCAGGGAGAGACATTCAACGTTACACTTGTTATAACGGCAAAGCACAAAGGCTGGCACGAGTTTCGGATCTGTGATAACAAGTTCAGGGTGACCCACGAGTGCATGAATAAAAACCTTTTACAAATACCACTAAAAGATGACACGTTAGTCACTCGCATCTTTGAGCCAGATGACAGACGGTTAGCTTGCTGATGTATTATCCGCCAAAAGCGTGTATTTTTATATAGTATTCAATTTAAAGTTCGAGTACATGATCGGTATGTGCCCTTTAAACAGTGACCCACCAAGGAAAGATTTTATATGCCATACAGTGTAGTTTCGTGAACCGCGGGATTTATCGTTGATCATTTAATAGTCTAATAAAAACGAAGACAATAAAAGCAGTTCGAATGGCAGAATGTGCAAAATGCACATTATTTGATAAAAGATACCAGCGACACGTGACCCAGGCATTTACAACTAAGCATACATAACATAAATTATAAACATAAAACATATATGCACTTATTCGTTAAGTAGGGTCGGCTATTATTACACAATGAATAAAGGCAGACAAAAAATTATAAAATGCTACTTCAATACGATGCATACTGTCTTACACGCATATTCTTGAAGTTAGGTGGGATGTTATTTAATTTCAGTTTCGTCAGCTCAACTATGTACCCGTTCGAGGACAGTAGGGCCACTTTAGTGATACCGGTCAAGTTACCGCCAGATCTGACCTGTGGCCATTGTGTGTTCCAGTGGAAGTGGCACTGCGGTGAGTTGGCGTCTTCTAAGAAAGTTTATCGACCGGTTGTTTTTTTGAAAAAAATTGATAATGTCCTACATGTATTAATCACCAAACGAGGCATAATTTGTATTCAAACGTAAATATGTATTTTATTGCAAGTAATAATGGAACGTTTGTTTTTTAATTATATTAAGTACATACAATATGTGCTGAAACGATTCATTATGTACACATGCATATTGTCAAATATAAGTTAATGACGTTGAAATTCAGTACGCACGACATATTTTACCACAGGTAATAACTTCTGGAGAGACATAGACAATGTACCCCAGGAGGAGTTTTTCGGTTGCGCCGATATCAGAATAGAGGGCCCTGCGACCACCTTACGGCCTTCGTCGACCCCACCTCCACCTTTACCAACTCTTCAACCAGGGGAACCAAAACCAGGTACTTTGTGGTTGTACCCGGAATATAATAAGATGTACCCGGTATGATAATTGTTAATTAATAGAGATGTAAAAGTGCTGGATTTTTGTCGGAATCGGTCAAATGAATTTAGAAAATCTTTAGGCCTAAAACGCGGTTCAAGGCATTGGACGTCTCATGGCAATTTGTGATGAATTAATTTCATTAAATTTAGAAATATACGATATCCTAAACAAGTATGCATCAAGGAAAAGAAATGTATTACAAAACACTACCTTGTATCACAGAATTAGTTGAGTTAATGAATATTCGCATTATGATAAACGGGAAATTCCACTACATTATATCCCTTCAGCTATTTTTTTTCTCGAAATTTTGGCACGTCTATTTGACCCTATTCGCTTCAAGATACATGTATTTGCCGTGACGTACAACTGCTTTTTGTTTTGCTCTCTCTCGTAAACTTTGAAAATATAAAAAAGGAGATTTACTAATATGAAAGCATGTCACAATGGCATTGCCATAAGCTAATGTTCAAGGGTTAATGCAGTTGTCCTAGGCATATATCCTCGTTATCAATCACCGCAGGTACCATGAAGGTTGGCTGTTGGTTCACCAATTGGGCACAGTATAGAGCAGGGGGCGGACGATTTGGACCACAGGACATAAATCCTTATGTGTGTACGCATATATTTTATGCTTTCGCCAAGGTGCAATGGGACGGCAGAGCTTTCACATTAAGGCAGACAGAACCGAACGACCCAGGTAAGTAAAACTGCAAAAGCAAGGACATGGGGTGGGGTGGGGGTGGGGGGTGGGGGGGGGGGGGGAGGAGGAGAGGCAAATGTGTTTAATTTGGTCTAAGTTATGCTGACCAAGAATGTTTTTTTTTTTTACTTTTTTGCCTTTTCCTGTGTCGACAGCCCAATAGAGTTGTCTAATGGTCTTCTCATGGGAGATTATTTTCATATACAGTAAATGTGCATGTTTCACCAAGAAGACGATGCATATTGTCATTCAATTAAATCCTGTATTTACTGGTACATCGTCCAATCTGTGAAATTATTGTAGAATATACTGCATGTATATTTGTAGACAACATGGAGCAGGTCGTGAAACTAAAACTCCGTAACAAAGACCTGAAGGTTCTTCTGGCAGTCGGTGGTTGGAGCCATTCGTTAAAGGTCTTTAACGAAATGTCAAAAACATTTGAAACCAGAAGAAACTTCTTGACCAACGCGATCGCATTTCTACGCCAGTATGGCTTCGATGGATTGGATTACGACTGGGAGTACCCCGGAGACGTCGATCGCGGAAGTCCTCCGGAGACAAAGCAATATTTTGCTGATTTGGTCAAGGTAAAATGAAAAGTCCTAGATCTTCCCTCTTCAAAAGAGATAAATAAATAAATAAAATAAATAAATACATGAATAAATAAATAAATAAAATAAAATAAAATAAAATAAAATAAAATAAAACTATAACACCTTATCTTGGTTATATTAACCTCATGTTAGTCAGAGCTTTGTCGAGGTCATATCTAAAGCTCGCTCTAGAGACATTTTTCTTTGAAATCCAGGAAACAAGATTGCGTTTCCAAGAGGAGGCCGCTAATACGGGCAAGGAAAGGTTACTTGTCACAGCTTCTGTTGGAGTGACTGACGAAGTTATTGCAGAGGGCTACGACATTCCAGTGATGAGCAGGTATACAACCGTTATACGTTGTAAATATTAGATTTTGTTTGTGCCTAAATGAAACAAATCGGCAATATATCCGTGCAGTAGAATACAATAGAATAATTCTTATTCAGTGACCGGTAAAGTACACGCTAAAGCTGCCAGTCAATATTTTCAGATACCTTGATTGGACAAACCTGATGACCTTTGACCTGCATGGGGCGTGGGATGGTATCCTGGGACACCACTCAGCTTTGTTCTCCAAGTCAGGCCGCCTGGCTACTCTTAACATTGTGAGTGTACGAGGGAGGGGGGAGAGGGTGCTGCATATTTTCTCGTTATCAGTACAAGAATTGTTTTGGCTGCTAATGGGTTAAGGTTTATGAAGTTTTAAGGTATTTAGCGTTCTGTATTGGTTACACCATACCCGACACCTGGCAGTGGGGAGGGGGGGGGATGGGCGTGTACTCTCATTGGCTCAAATCAATTTTACCATAAAAAAACCAGATAGCCCCCCTGTGCCTCCTTTCACCAAACTTTTTGGATTTGCTAGTATCTATACATTGTGGAAAACAGGTCAGAGAAGTCATGTGTAGAAGGAGCGAATACCACCAATGTCGAACTATTGATTGAATTGATGATATGATTCACTATTTGCAAAAATTCAGATGAAAAGCCATATTTTCTGAGGAACTTGATTTCAAAGCGTAGTTCAAGGTCGACAGATCAAACACAACTTGAATCGGTTCTCTTTGCCAGGACTCTATCGTCAAGAACTGGATAGGGAGAGGCTACGAGCCTAGCCGACTGCTCCTTGGCGTCGCCACATACGGCCGAACCTTCACCATGTCTCAACCTAACTCACACCACCCTGGGGACTTGGCCATTGCCCCCGGGGCCGCGGGGCCGTACACCAACATCCGTGGGATACTCGGATACAATGAGGTAAGAGCATTGTTAGGAAAGGAAACTGCACGTTGACATTTCGCCCTTCAAGCAGTAGGTGTCAAATTATCGTATCGTTTTCATTTTTTAAAAGTCACAAAAATTGCTGTAACATTCCCACAGATACGTTTACAACATTCCAATATTAACACCAACAAACGTCAAATCAGGCGTTAACTACTATAGTACTGAAACTACGAAATACCGTACGCTTAATCCGTTGGTCGTTCCAGATTTGTGTGGTGGGCGGCTGGGACGAGTCATTTGACTATGAAACCATGGTTCCCCACGCCTACAACCCTGACACGAGGCAGTGGGTTGGCTACGATAACCAAGAAAGCATCGCACTTAAGGTATGGGGTCAATATCAAACAACGAGCAGTACATTTGAGTTATATTATACGATAATGCACCCTTGATTTCATTAGTTAAACGAAATTGCATACAAGAGTACCGGTAATCTGACTAATCAAAATGCTGTTTTATTTTCAGTGTATGAACAATCATATGATTTGATTTATCCGGGTGTCACTGAGTGTTGTTGTTGTTGTTGTTATTATTATTATTATTATTATTATTATTATTATTATTATTCTAAGGCTCAATACGCTTGTAACATGGGTCTCGGGGGGATGCACATATGGGCCCTGGACATGGACGACTTCAACGGCGCCTCTTGCAGGGGTGGAAAGTACCCTCTTCTGACCACCGCCTTCAACGCCTTGAAATGCAAGCGACCCGAGCCTACCACTACCACAACTCCAAGACCAGCTACTACGACTACGATTACAACTACGACCACAACTCCTGTACCTACCACTACGACTACGACTACGACCACTACGACTATGACTACGACCACGACAAAGGCAACCACGAAAAAACCTACAGGTACATAGCTGTGTATTATTTAGGTGCTGAGATATTATACGTGTAGCAATAGGAAAGGACTCAGTAGTCTGCTATTTTGTTCAGATATAAATTAATTGAACTTATAAAGTGACAAGCAATCCATATTATCCGTTTTTAGAAAATGCACTTAAAGATGTCGTCTTTTTTTTTTCAGGGAAAATCTGTAAAACCCAGTGGGGCTACTATTCTCACCCGACCGACCCCAACAAGTTCTATCAGTGTAACTGGGGGAATGCCATATTAAAGCGGTGTGGCCCAGGGACCGTGTGGTGTGGCCGATACTGTGGATGGTCGTGGAGTTGCCCAGGGGTGGTGGGCCGTTGAACAATCCAGGCCATCCCGTGTAAAATCTGTAAAGTATATACGACACAATGCCCGGAGGAAAACGTCAAGTCCACAATTTTTTAAAGAACGACGTTATACTCAACATCATTTGCTAAATATGGGGAATATAAAAATAAATAAATAATGTTTTAACTGGTTTTATCATGCTCTTTAATCCATGCATCTGGTTCTGTATAAATACCGTAAGAGTATCGGTCCCGCTTTTTAGAAAGTAAATTGATTGTTTGGACTCAGTTGAGACTGCTTAAGGGGAATGGAAAACTAATCAAAGTTTTATACCCTTCTACGATTACTTAATCCATGAGAAATTAGTATTTCAACAGGCTTTAAACTTGTCACTTTGAGTAAAACCAACTACTTTGAAATTTTTCATTCAGGCTTACTGTTTTAAAAAATGAAACATTTTAAGGCAATCAACAATTGAGATTATTTTTGAGCAATAAAACTACCATGGATGATTTACTATCATATCTTCTTTATATCTTTTATATAGGATTGTCCTTTATACCCAAAGATTATTCGTGAAATTGTGAAACAATGAAATGGTATTGTAAATGTACAGAATGTTGCATCGTGTACTTTTTAAAGGTGGTGCTCAGTGCGAAATATTGGAGATGGGATCGTATTATTGCTCATCTTCACCATACCTGTAACACGGCTTTGACCTTTGCTTAGAGGTAAAACTCCTCGTAACCTGTTTGAAGAAGGTCACTGACCGCCCTGGATATTAGTTTACATGACTTTTCTTGGCATAAGACACATACAAAACCAATGACCCATTCCAATTCATCACTTGACTTAGAAAGTACTGGTCCCGAATTTCAACGCCTCTTCAATATACAGAACTTGTCGCCACATACCAAATATATTGTCACCATCAGATTCATATTCACTGCATCAGTGCGCTTGTTTATTAGAAGCATGTCGACATAACTTAATCTCTTTACAATTCACTGGCCCTTACTTTCAAAAGATATCTAATTTGCCAACTGAAAAATGAAGCCACCGTTTCAGCTGGGTTCGATTCAGTGTATAGACACAAAGTCTTTCCATTGCTAAGCCAAACATAGAGAGAGATGGCTGAAGGGCATAAAATTCAATTAGCACATTCTTTGCTACGCGAGAAGGGATATAACTACAATACATGTACATTTAAATCGTTGTCAGGCCTGTAGGCAGGGAAAGGGGTTCGGAGAGGGGGCGTCGAAAGAACCTTTTGTCCGAAAAAAGTGCGTTATTCATCAAAGGTTTTTCATAATGCGTCAGATAAATCCAATGCTTGGGGTCTTATAAATCCATGTTTCAGAGAAAGAACTTCGCCCATTTGAAATTGTTACCTGCAAGCCTGCCTTTTCAGAAAAAAGCGCCCTATTTTGATAGTTACACGCTAGCGGAGACGGAGGTCCTTTGGTTCATCGTCTTCGTGATTCTACAACAATAGCTTCAGAATAAAGACTATTCGGGCATGGGTTGCATTGCTGTGTTTATGATGACCGACGTTCTGTGCCCATCAGTGTTGCACCATAAGATTTTAACTACTTGTTAAAGTTTTGAAAAAAATGCCAAATCTTTGCAATAGGTGACTTCCAGTGGAAAACTGTTATAATGTGTTGAGCCCCTAAGGACCCGATTCCCTTTCGAAACCTTCGTTAATTAACATTTTTTCCAACCAAAGTCGTGTATATATTGGACTAAATGGCTTTAGATTAAAATCTATTTAAACGTCGACTCCATATGCCAATCTGCTTTACTTGCAAGTGACGCGATGTAATTGACATGTACATATGTACCTTAGATTACAAATTATGACTGTCTTGGACAGTGGCCTGCTACGATATCCAGCCACTCTGAAATAGGCTAAATACACAATTTTAACAATGACAATTTAATGCAAATAATAGCAGTTTATTTTCCGCTTAAAATACCTGCATAGGCCCAAGTTACATGTATAAATGTAAAAGAGTGAATATGAAACGTTCACATTTACATGATAGAAGGTGATTGTTGAAGAAAAACTCTTTTAAGACGCATATGGCAATAGTCGATGACTTAAACCTGAACAGTTATTCTACCTGTACTACAGTTGTAGTAACTTCAATAATTTTGGGTCTTGTCAGTACGTATTCAGATACATGTATATCCGATAATAATATTATTTATAACACATGGAAAAAAGTGTTAGAAAGATGTATTGTATTAAGATCCGGATATTGAAAATCAAATAATCAAAATTTATTTCCCTCTTGATCGTGTCAAGTACAGACATTGGCGAGGCTTTAGACATCTTTTCCCAGCCTCGCACCACACAGCTATTGGTCCGCACCGGAAGTTCATGCTATTGGCTGAAGGCGGTCTCGTGCCGGGTCCCGGATTTCCGGCAGTGGAACATTTCTTTAGACCCTCCTTGGCAGCAGTGAGGAGAGGATATCTCCCCTCGTTGCAAGACCTCCCTGTGAAGTCGTCCATGTCCATCGCCCACACGTGGAGCCCTCCAAGACCCATCTTGCAAACGTAGTCGGCCTATAGGAGAAACGACGTGAATGTCTTTCTTTTTCTACACAAATACCTGATTTTGTTTATCTATATGATATATGTGTCAGATACTTTGGGCCCAGGGGGATAACGCTCTTCATATCGTGAATTCATTTCTAAGTTAAATTTGTATGGATAATCTTGAGAGTTACTACCACGTCAGGTGTGACATATTTATAAGCTTAAATTACTCCTATTTCTGGATTTTAAGATCAGTATCATGACTCATATTTGGATTATGGAAGAACCTATAGATAAAATTAGAACAACTGAAAACTCTAGTTATGAGCTATAATAAGCTAGGGTTTTACAAACAGCGGCGATTTGATTTCAGATCGGTGGATTTGCGGTACCTTCAAGTCCATGCTCTTGGGGTCGTCATATCCCACCCACTGTTTCGTGTCTGGTTTATATGCATATGGTACCCTCATCTGCGGGTCAAAGACTTCGTCCCAGCCACTCTGCTCGCAAATCTGACAACAAAATTTTACGTGCATATTTGTGTATTAATTTTAATCTGTTATGAAGGGTCTGAAGCGCATATATAGCGGTTTGTTTTGTTTCGTGTTGCATGTTCTGACGAGTCAAAATGTATTTGCTCTACTACTGATGATTCAGCAAAAGGTTTGATAAATGGATACATCGGTATATTTGTATCTTAGTCAAAAACGTATGGTGAGCACAATTGTGCAGCACGCACCTCATTGTAACCAAGAAATCCTGCATGTTTGGTATAGGGTCCAGCGATTCCCGCACCAGTTGCTCTATCTCCCGGCGAGTAGGCATTACTGTCAGTCATGGTGAAGGTGCGCGCGTAAGAAACGGCCCCAAGAACAAGCCTGCTGGGATCGTAGCCTTTCTTTATCCAATTCCGGACGATATAGTCCTGGAAAAAAGGGAAAAAATGAATCGCTTACTCTCAGCAAACGCAGAACGTTATTATAGAACGTTTCCATAACGTTTATCTGCCGAAAAATCGTTTTTGTAACGATATGGTAAAGTTAAAAAACGCTCCGTTTTTGTTGGGCTGTCAGTTCGCCACTGCAGTATCGGATGTATTTCATAGTATGGCAGAATGTCTCGCAGAAAATGTACAGAGTTTGTATCCTTAACTTGAAATCTATTATGTTTTAATATTAAGAACACACAGCTATGCTAATGGAGATAGACAAAAATGAAGGACGCACAATGTTGAGAGTATCCTGGCTCCCTGAATTATCTGATCTGGCAAACAAGGCAGCGTGGTGACCTAGATAGCCATCCCACGCCCCGTGAAGGTCATAGGTCATCAGGTTCGTCCAATCAAGGTATCTGAAATATTGATTGACATCTTCAATTTGCATTCTGCGGGTCACTGGATAAAATCAGTTCTGTCAATATCCCATTACATGGTCAATTTGTCGATTTATATCATGGAGTCTAACATTAACAGTTGCATAAAGGAAGATTTATTTTATATCATTTTTCTTTTAAATGTCGCTAAACATAACAACTTCATATATATTTGATCTACTAAAACTTTTTCAATTCATGAGACATCTTTGGAAATAAAAAGACGGTTTCACAGGCATATAACTTACTTGTTCATCACTGCTATATTGTAACCGTCGTTAATTTTCTCATCTGTTACTCCTACCGATGCTGTAACTAGTAATCGTCTCTTGCCTTTAACTTCGGCCTCTTGTTGGAAACGAAGCCTTGTTTCCTAAATATGAAATATGTTTCTTAGATATTCTATAAATAAGGTTGTCCAAAGCACAATAATCGAACTGTACGAGTACAGATTTTAGACGAGTTCTTATTTTAAAAAGTATCAATGATACATATGTGTATTTCTACATCGCATTATTCTATAAACACAATACCTTGACCAGATCTGAGAAAGACTGCTTTGTTTCTGGGGGACTTCCACGGTCAACATCCCCCGGGTACTCCCAGTCATAATCCAGTCCATCGAACCCGTACATTCTTAAAAAGCGAATTGCGTTGCTTATGAAATCTCTCCTGGATTCGGTGGTTTTTGACAGCTCATTGAAGATCTCCAAGGGATGGCTCCAGCCGCCCACCGCCAGCAGAACCTTCAGAGCTGGGTTGCGGGTTTTCAGCTTCACAACTTGCTCCATGTGGTCTTTCGGGGAGATGAAATTTGCGTCATATATATATGTGTTGATAGCGAGTGCAAAAAAAGCAGTGAATTCTTGGGCCTAGTAATAGTTTCGTGATTTAAGCTCAGCGACATAACGGATAATACACTGTATCAACGACTTAAATCATATTGGACTTCAACATTATGTTGCCTGGGTTTTGCTCTCTCAACTTAAGCATATTCTGACCACACAGGATACTATATAGCAAACATAGCAAACTATATAATAAAATGTACGGTTCAAACAAGCATCAGAATTGTTGTTCACACGTGTATTAAAATTTAGAATAAATAACCAATCTTAATGAGCACATTTTCATAACATTAATCAACCACAGACCTTGGTCATTCGATTCCACAGTTTTCAGCTCGTAACTAGTTCCGTCAAAATTTATCTTGGCGAATGCATAGTATATATGGGTGCAGAGGTTGGGGTCAATATCGGCTGGAAGGAACTGCCCCCTTTCTGGTCTGTGCTGTGCCCAGCTGGTGAACCAACACCCCATCTTCATTTGATCTGGGAAAAAGTTAACATTTATTAATTTCTTAATATTATGCATGATAAAACATATGTTGTGTGTTTCTTCTGTCTATCTTCATCCTCATGACTTCGTGCACGGTGTCTATATACAGAAAGATAGACGGCGTGGTAACGCGTGTTGCTGTATGAAGTACACTATAGCAGTAGTTAAATACTGCTGCTTTTGTATTTTAAAGGTGTGCATTTTGTCATCCACAGATGATGTATCATGAGGCATGGAGGTGCAAATAGTTTATGAATCAGACAGTTTTAATTGTTAAAACGCTCACTTTCATTTTATAAAATGCAAACACGAAGTTAAAAAAAATCATGTTTTGAAATCATGACTTGGAAAACTTAAGTCGAAGTAGTAAACTTACGTCCCTGGTCTGCAGGTTGTTGCAGAGTTGGCAGAGGAGGAAGCAGGGTTGTCGTGGTCGGTGGAGCTGCAGTGCCCTCTATTGCAATGTCGGCGCAACCAAAAAACTCCTCCTGTGGTCCCGTCCCTTTGCCTCCCGGGCCCCAGTTGTTACCTGTTGAAAGAAAGATCCTGAATTCGAAATATGCACATTATTGAGCCCGTGCATACATGTTTTTTACGTGTATACAGTGTTATAGCTCCATCGTTTATATACAAGCTTTCACTTTAATACATGCGCTTTTCAAATTATTTCAACTAAAAAAGCTGCAAATTCCATATCGGAAAAATTCAAATTCTGTGATTGATACACACAAATTTATCAAGATTAATAAAAGATGCCATCTCACCACAGTGCCACTTCCACTGGAACACACAATGGTCACAGGTCAGATCTGGCGGTAACTTGACCGGTACCACTAAAGTGGACCCACTGCCCACGAACGGGTACATAGTCGAGCTGACGAAACTGAAAATAAATAATGAATCCCACCTAACTTACGAGTAAGCATATATCTGTTTATTGGTCACTATCATACTGAATGTAAATGATAAGATCAGAGTCATTATGCGATATATTGATGATAGCATTTCAATTTTTTTTTGTCTGCCGATATTCTTAGTGGTTATTTTTTTAAGTATTGTGACAAGAAAAAGGATAATTAAATTCAATAAATTCTGGGAACTAAACTGTACAATAGGCCTATATATATACACGCAGAAGTGCATATGTGGGAGGCCTATAAGCAGCTGAATCGAAAAAGAAGTTTTTGCCCCATTTGACATTTACAACTGTAAGTATAACGTTTCATGCAAATTAACTGCTTCAAAAAGCACCAAATGTGAAACGGACAAGAACAGATATATGAGAAGAGTACATTAAATCGTTTACAATTTCATAAGGATGGCGTTTTTCCCCTTTATCAAATGACCTTGATCTCGCCACTGAATCTTAGATGTATAGCTTTGGAGATTCGATAAAAAAAATTATAGCGTTTTTGAAATATGTTTTTCACATAGTTACCGTCCATCATCTGGTTCAAATATGCGAGTGACGGTCGTTCCATCCTTCAGTGGTATAACTAGGAGGTTCTTATCCATACACTCGTGCGTCACCCTGGTCTTGTCGTCGTTTTTGCAGATGCGAAACTCGTGCCAGCCCATGTGTTTGGCCGTTATGACTAGTTTGACGTTGATTGTCTCGCCCTGGAAAAAAATCCAGTAAATCATCACTACTATCAATTAAATCATCGTTGATGTGATTTCTCTTTAGTCTTAGTCGTGATGATCAGGTTCAAAACAATAAAGGGGAAAAAGCAAACTTTTCATATACTTTCAAAAGGCTAACTTTTATCGCCTTTAATACGTCTTGAGCTATGTACCAATTTTTTTTACTTGACAGAGGTTTTAAGAGAACAAACCACCTACAATGGCCATACTGTACAAAAGAGAGACGTTCGCTGGAATTTTTGACTAATTCCTACCTGTTTGTACGTTTTCACATTCTGTCCTGGAATTTCGTGTTTGAAAGGCCCTCCCACTGGGTCACCGCACACTCCACACCTACCACCATTCTGCGTCTGATACTGGGAAATTAAATGAATATGATTTTACGAAACTACTGGTTTTTCAAGACCAACATCACTGAAAGTTTTAAGTACAGCATGCCAGAAACGATAAATATATAACCGACAGAACATTAATTTGACAATATACTGAAAATTTAATAAATTTGCATTGAAAATATTGCTCCATAACTTACATATAGCCCCCCGCAGTTGACACCAGTGTTCCTGGGATCTCTCTGCTCTGGTGACGTCATCTTGCCGTGACTGTTAACACGATGAAAAAACTGCAGTATTGCAATACACAGCCACCATAGCGACGAACCTGTGCACAGTTGCATTTTAATTTCAAAGACACCGATATGATCAAATAACTTTTTGAAACGAAGTTCTTGAAGTTTAGATTGATAGTTTTTCTCCTACACTGATAAAGCTACATGAACATATCAGCCTTACACAGAAAGCTTATGCCTAGTGTGGGGCACGGACGTCTCCTTTATACCGTGAAATACTAGACACTCCACAAAAGTTAGGGCTACATCATCTGACAGTATCCAATTAGAGAGGCATTGTCCAGGATACACGAAATGCAAACATGTCCACTTGCAAGACTGCAGGGAAAGTTGATTTCAATCAAACACTTTCTTTGAGTAGAATTGATCCGGCGCGACCCCTGCATGATGAACGTCAATGGTCAAGGGAGAAGATGAGGATCTTCTTTTATTTGACTGATCAGGTGTAATGGATGGATCTTGGACATTATGTCCAAGGATGGATAAAGGCGATATACAGGGTGTTAAGGTTATTGTCAGCCTTCGCCCAAAACTCCTAATCGACTGCCTTATATATACTGTATTATTTTGGGTAATAAATAAATCTTAAGTGTACAGTAACTAAATTAAATTAACATTTACACATGTGTTATCTTACGTGACGTCATAATTGCGATTTTGGGGTAAAAACTGAAAAATCGGTTTTTCAAATTTCTTTTTTATCTGAGTACCCACGATCACCGTTTCAGCGCCGATTTAATGGCATCATTAGGTACTCCAAAACCATGCCAGCGGTTTTTCTTAAAAGTCTTAGTCCAGATTTTATCGTTGATAAAGCAAATTGCTTTGTTTAATCAAAATAGGTAATTAGGGGCCCCTAACTCCATAACCAAAACATTTTAACCAAATTGGTGGCACGAGATTGTAGCCTACACACTCCTGGTCAACTTTGCCAATTTTCGTGTTAAAATCTTCTTCAGAGATGAAGTTACGCCCCACACGCTTGCTATCTCACCTCAAAATAGAAATGTGTTAAATTGACCATAACGTTTTGAGTTGCCTATGCTTGTACATTGCAACAAAAAAATATTTTTTCGAGGTTTTTTTCGTTGTTTTAAATCAGCACAAAATAGATGCATTTTTGAATAATTAGATGCAGGAAGAGACTCATATTCAGGATCTAGATGATAATAAAGGGTTACAATATCCTTAAGAAAAGGTGAAACATTCAAATGGGTTAAATTGCAGAAAGCGTGTGACCTGTTAAAATGTTCCAGGCTTGGATACTCCTGCGGATTAACTCATGTTTTACGAATTTATCCGAGGTAAATGGCATTTTCCCGCAATGCAGGAACTCTCAAATCTTTTTTATTTCATCTTGCACTCTCCTGAAAAGCCCACCAATTTACCCATCTACAGAGCCGTTAATTAGCAGTAGATACATGCAGTCAGTTAAGTTAATTTCCACAAACCTGAATAATGACTAAAATAATAGGGTTTAAACAGTCTTTAGGTTTATACACCGCTTTAACCGTACAAATTGTATGATATGTAAATATACAAACTAGTATTTGTTATATAAATATATATATGAACTAATATGTATCCACACATAACCGTATGCATATAGAAACGTCCGTAATGCGCTAACTAGCAAAATAAATGAATAATTGATGAAGGAAAAAACGATAAAAATAACAATGAAAACGCCTAGAACTATAACTGATATTCTGACACTATCTGATAACGCGACTAAAAATTGTGGCTTTATTTGCTTATGCTTGAAGACACCCAATGTTTTCCCTGCATCAGAAAAAAAGAGGAAAATGTGATAGAGGTACCAAACGCTAGGCGTACAAGCTGGCACGTGCACTTGATGAAATTGAAGCGGGAAAATTTTCTGACATAGGCTTCATCTCCTGCACTATAGGGGTCGCCACCGAGAGATCACGACACATCTGCTCTAACACACATTTTTGACTTGACTGAGTAGAAGAAACCTTTCTCATAAGGTTTATTTAGAGCTTGCAACAGGTGGAAGTGGTCCCTAAACTGTACTGCTGTTTCACTAAAAAAGAGAAGCCACACTTATCCAGTAAGTTGATATAATAGACACAATAGTAATCGAGGATGTTCTATTCAATGAATATTTATACTGTATGTGTAACTGGGGTGCTCGCCGGCATATCTAGAATGCTAGCATAAAGTCCAATAAAGACAAAATATAGGAGAAAACTATTTCTACGCAAGTTGAAAGAGTATTCAAATTGTTTTCTTTTAATGCAACTTTAAGTCTCGTTATGATCATTATTTTTAGTTGGGCCCGTCGTTAAATGTACGAAATGCCGATAATGTTTCATACATTAACATGGAGCGAAACAGGGTCAAAAGGAATATTTATTCTACCCAAGGAGTCGATTTTAAGGAAATCTATAGCTTCACAACCTGTTTACGCTTTCAAACCATTATGTTAATCTACTTCGACCCAAGAGTACTCAGTAAAAGTCCCATTAAATGAGATACTGCGTCTGCTTTTACAGTATATCAGAGAATACACGTCAAATTTTTCAGATCAATATGGACTTTATTCAACTTGACTAAGGATTTATCTTGAATTATTATTATTTTTTTATTTGTTTATTTTTATTATTTTATTTATTTATTTTATTTTTTTTTTGGGGGGGGGGGGGTTTAAAAGTTTATCTATATTTTTGGGTTACAGCTCTTTTGTAAAACCGGCGAGCCAGGAACCGTGGTCCGCTAGGAACCATAGAACGTTACCCGTCATTTTGTACAGATGACATTCGCCCCACCTAGTGACCCAAATTCGCCACCGAACTAAAATCTCGAGCTCCCATTCCAAGGACTATCATCCCTGTCACATTGGCCCTGTGGTTATCACCAATTCGTAATACATACAACTCTAAGATCCAACATATTGTTTTTGGATCCTAGTACAACAAGCGTACGAGTTTCGTGCAGTCACTCCCTTTTACCAACAGAGTACAAGAAAAATAAAAATAAAATAAATAAGGCTCACATTTTCATAACAGTGGATCAACAACTGAAAGCGACACAAAAGACTACGCTAAATTTTGCGCAGCGTGCGTTTACATTCAGTCAAGCATGTAGACCAACAAAATGCGTGTCAACAATACGAACGCAAGGGCTCGCTCGGTGGACATAACTATAATAGGCATATATTGGTCAGCGAGACCGTAGTGCGCCGCAAATCACAATAATAGCTATGAATTACTTAATTTATACGCTACTCTGCGGCCACTTATAGCGGGTGGCCTTCCCTTGCGCCTTGAGTCACGCTGCTTTAAAATGTAAATACCACACTGCTCGACTCACAAGTATGTTGATTGGTTTGATATAAGGTTATACTGGACGGGTGGCTGATTTTGCCCCGTACTGAATGGTATAATTGTATAGCTGAGGACACATTTGGGAGAGGCAGTGCTAAAGCAGAGAATCGTACGGCAGGTACTACATCTGTACTACACTTGATAAATAGGTACGTACAAGTAAGCTTTGACCGAAGATCGACATTTACACCTTTGTATTTTAGTCTCAGGTTAATACAGTTGCACGTATCCTTTTCATAGCATTCACGTATACATACACTCTTGTTGTCCTTGAACCTACACAAAGGTAACATTTCTTTATATGTTGTAAATGTAACACTACTATAGCTACTAAAAGTGGTACAGGGTATATGTAGTTCATCATATCGTCCCCCCTCCTACTTCCAATGTCCTCAATGTACTTGTAATACACTATCAGACCCTTGCTGTTAAGCATTGAGAATCAGAGTATCTATACATCATTGCAGATCATCACAATTAACACAATTAAGTCCCCTTGCTATGGGACTACGTTTATGTATATAATAAATCAACCGTTTTGTATTTGGGCCGGGGTCCTTTTAGACCTTTCTGCACTCACGAATGGTATGTACACGTGCAGTCAGTCCACACATCAAGTCAGCTGTAGAGATTATAGTTTACTAAAATGTGTACATGGCAACTGCCATTTACAGGTAATCCATGCATACACTTTACATACAGATGCACATCTATAACACTAGTGCTGGGAGTACAATTCAATCTTAAAGTTCTTTGAACAAGAGAAACGCATTGCTGCCCTATTAAACAGTTGGTTAACATGGCATTATTCACAATTTGAGTTTCTTTATTCATTTTTGTCAACACCTTTTTTTCGTTATTTATGTTTAACTAAGCGGTGAAAAAATGCGCTCTAGTTTGAGGGTCAAGAGCACGTGTTCTCAGTTAGCGCTTTGGAAGGGAGCTGAAACATCTTTGCAAGACATCGCAATTTTTATACACTATGGTAATGCAATATATTTTATAATTGCTAGAAAAAAAGATGCGTTCAGAAAACTAGTCCACATGTTTAAATACGCCGTCTATCTCATTCTTTTAAATATGGCTACTGTCGAAGTTTAATGTCAAAAACTGTCAAAGGCACAACTTTGAAGGGGTCAAAAACCTTTCCCCAAACAGTCTCAGACTCCAGTTTAACAGGGACTTTAATGTTATCCGAGTTAGATATAAAATCTTATGTCGGTCTTCAAGTCTAATTTTCATCTTAGTATGTCACTTATCTCTGCCCTCTGGCTAAAGAGGTTATCGATGAACAGATGATAATTCACTTGATGTCTACTGCACAGGCTATCGACGGGTTAAATATCATTCTCCAAGAAGAAGCCTCAACTTCGACTTAATAATTGTACATAAAACCAATGAAATTAAAGAAGGCAAAACGAGGCGCTTGTTAGAAGTGTTAGCGCGAATAGGAACAAAGGAGATAAGTACCTGACCGCTAAATAAGTGTACATGACTCACACATATCTGAATATTTTAGGAACTGGACCTGGTCTGTAAAATATCACGAGGAACAAAATACTGAAAGATGAAGCAGGGCGTTGTGAGTGGCATCATTTTTGCTGCCCTGGCTATAGCACTGGGGTCCACCACCGACGTCTTTCCGGCTCCAGAACTAGCAGCCCCTCCACTGAAGATAGGTGCCTTCAACGTCCGTGTGTTTGGTCCAACCAAGGCTAGCATTCCGGCTGTAATGAACACTATTGCTAAGGTGAGTAAAATGACGAGCGTGTGGGCGCATGAATGCATGCGTCCCTGTGTTCTTTCTTTCTGACATACTAGTACATGTACATGTATATACTAAATACACGGTTTTCAAAATGACAGAAAATGAGTTTAACAAGCACGTTCCGACACAGCTGAGTAAAAATATTAAAATGACGGTAGGTTCCGTTTTAAATCCATGTGATTCTGTTGCTGTGCAAAGTTTAAGTAGTGACATGTACCTTCGTGATTTGTGCAGTACGGGTCATTTTCCTTAAAACTAAAAAAGTTGGCATGTTAATTATTGATTCGTTTATTGTGTAAGCATAGGACAAAAGATACCGTTCGTAGGAGGTGGAAATCGAACCTGTCGCTTTCAGTACATTTGAAGCTTTTGAAGGGGTATTTAGGAAATGATGAAAAGGCACAATTCATTACACATGATTCAGGTCAGGAAATGACGCCTCTTGGTAATTAGACAAGTGATGAATTCATAACCGAATGGGTAACGGCCGTACAAGGCGAACGAAGAAATTTCCGCTCTTCTTCCTTACTGTCATCATGAGGTCATTCATATAAACTTGCAGTTAATTCTTTGTCCTAGTTATTTGTTGTTTTTTTTAACTATTCTATTATAAAATGTGTATTTAGATATATTTTCATTGCTTTCAAAATGGTTGCGTGGTACTACTTTTCCACATTAATGAAAAATAAAACTTTGTCTTTGAAAATGAAGGCGCAGTAGCAGAATCCGACTGATTAAAAGCACAATGCAAGTGTTTCTGGAAGGTTTCTAAAGTTTAGACAACAATATATGAAATCTTTCAATTATCCCTCTTTTATAGTCAGTTAGCAATGTATTCATTACGTGCTTTGGGTCATTTCACAGATAAATGGACCTTTGTATGGTTTTGACCTGCTCTATATATCATTTTCGCTGTTAATAGTAAAGTACCCTTCGATATGGAAAGAAATCGATAGCTAAAAAGTGATATACATGTACAACACAGTTGTGTGAATGCGGTATAACATGAAGTGTTCGTCACTGATGCGACCAAAATTTTCACTTTTTTTGTGGAATAACTTTATACTGTATATAAAATATTCCATTTACTCAATTAGGTAGTTGCCCGTTACGACATCATTTTGATCCAAGAAGTCCGTGACTCCAGTGAAACTGTCGTGGACAAACTGCTGCTAGAAGTAAATAGGTATGCTCTCTCTTCTTTTCGCTCCCTCTCTCCCACTGTCTTACAGTATGTCATTCAGATGAATGTATCAATTAATTGCTGTCCAACACGACTTCGAAATTAATAACTGTAATCAAATAACTTAAACTTTTAATGCACACCCCCCCCCCCAAAAAAAAAAAATAATAATAATAAATAAAAATGGAACTTTGATCGAAAAGATTATTTCGTGTTATGTTTTCAGTCTGGTTGGCTCCAATGCATACCAGAAACAAGTGAGTGACCGGCTAGGAAGAACTGCAAGCAAGGAACAGTATGCCTTCTTGTACAGGTATTTCGGTATTGTTTATGCAGATTAGTGAATGTATATTTATTAACATAGTATTGCTTTGAATTTTAGTGTACGAATTATTATCGCAAAAAGAGGGCATACATGTATGCTGAGAAAATCAGTTTTAGTTCTAATTTTTTTTATATTTTATATACATATAGCATAGCTTCTTGTCTGATCTGGTCAGGATAATTAGAAGATTTTACTGCAGTTAATTTTTTGGGGCGTACTAGCCCACTTTTGGTCTTATTTTTATTAATTTAAATCTTTGTGGGCAAACATATTTTACCATCAGTATTATAATATTATTGACCTTTGCAAACCTCAGGAAAAAAACAAAAAACAATCACATCTGGCCTAGCACTGGCTTTATGAAATAAATTAAACTTAACAATTGTTTTAACTTTCACCACAATTTTCAAAGGTCATGTCAATTCACGATACCTCCCACAATAATCTAATTACAGCAGGTAAGTTTTGAACCTTAACACTAGCCTTTTGTTTTTCGTGGTCCTATTTCATTTGATTAGATTAGTACTGTTCTATCGCCAGCCATGATTATTTAGTAAAATTAACCACTTTTTCCCCGTCTTAAGGCCCGCCAAAGTCAAAGTAACAGGCACATACCAATACGATGACGGCGTCGACAGCGGCACAGACCCGTTTCAGAGAGAACCCTATGTGGTGCGCTTCCACGCCAAAGACACCGGTAAACTTTCTCAACCGTCTTGCCGTCTGTTTTATTGAGATTGTGAGATATTTTAAGGATGGTTATTCTTCTGAAAGTAAGTGGAATTTTCACTAGTATTGAGGGATACAAACAGTGTGTAAATCAAATTGCATTATAAAAATGAATAACAAATAAACAATAAAATGTGGTCTATTTCTTTTAGAAGTGACTGATTTTGCTATCATCGCTATCCACACGGACCCGCAGGAGGCAGTGAGCGAAATTGGAAATTTGACCCGGGTATACGACGCTGTGAAACAACACTGGGCCCTTGAGGTACACAGATTTTCCTAAATACGGATTTAATTTTCAAATTATTTCATTCCGAGCCATTCACTGGACTCTCGACTTTCAGCAAACCTTTGTTAAACCTCACTGACAAGTTTTATGTACATGTTATCCCAAATTTCATTCTGAAGTGTTTTATTTTTGTTCATCCTGAAAAAGACGTTTCCAGTTTTGACATGGCTTGACGTATATTTGTTTCCTCCGCCAAGGAAGGATGTTTAGTTTCTATATATATCGTCATTAGTTTATTAGTGGACAAAACATTTTATCAAATTCTCCAAACATTTTGACGATATTTGTGGGCTTAACATATATTCAAAGGGGAACGATATGATCACGGTTGTGACTGAATCCGGATCACCCAATAATTCTCGAAATAAGTTCTATTGTCCATTCTGTTGGAGGTATGTAGCAAGTGTAGAATCATCTGAATAATTCATGTTTACAAAGACATAATATGTGTAAAACTAATTTTTCTCACAGGATATTTTGATCGCTGGGGACTTCAACGCAGATTGCAATTACGTCAATGGCGATGAGTGGGATCACATCAGTCTCTGGACCGACCCCCGGTTTAAGTGGCTTATCTCTAACTGTTTTGACACCACTGTTACTGCTACAGACTGCGCTTATGACAGGTACGTGTGGACCGTACCGCACACTCTTTGACACATTCTAGTCTGGGAGCCAAGGCTAAATACATTCAGAAATTTTATATCATAATTTTTCTACCTTATTTGGAGTTTGGTTTCAAGTTTTTTTTTGTGACTCTACCAACTGCTTAAATAAATAGTTAAAGTCACCATATCACATACATGTATATAAATATATGTCTAACGACGTGTGTAATTTCATACATGCGCATTATACCTTTCTTTAGGAAAATATTGGTAATTTCCCTAAAATTTTAAAATGCTTCCGTAACCACTCGGTTATATACTATTTAAATCTGTTAACATAATTACGATTATAATCTCACTTTTGAGTCCTAATCAGATTCTTACGTACACACGCATGTGCATACGTACACACGCACACATCTGTACAAAACCACTTAAATTTTTTTTAACATGACAACATCATTGAATGATGTTTATAACCACCGCTTTACTACTAAGTATCATTCGAAATACATTTCGATTCCTTTTCTAACGTGTACTCAGCGTAGATCATACCGTTGGAACTTCAAGACTGAATTTATAACATAACGATTAAAGTGGCTTCGAGTACACAGGTATCCAGATCTTTCACACTGATATTTTATTCACAAACCTGCTTCTTGTTAACTTAATCCTCTTTCCAGGGTCATGCCATTAAAGTAGAAATAAAATGGATTTTCTTTGTTCTCGTGTCTTATTCTAGGTTCGTCGGAGCTGGGATAAAATTGCTGTCCGCCGTGGTCCACAACAGTGCAGGAATATACGAGTTTGACAAAGGCATGAGCAAGGCCGATGCCCTCGCCGTCAGTGACCATTATCCCATTGAAATCCAGCTGGCTGGAAAAGGTGAACTTCCCTATCTGTTACCTTACGAAGTAATCTGTATGGTGATATGGTCTAAAGAGTTCACGAATTTCTTAAGTATAAAACTATATGTGTGTGTGTGTGTGTGTGTGTGTGTGTGTGTCTATTTGATCAAGGACGTTTAATTTATGTTTTTGATCTGAAGTATTACGAATAATGATGTAGTTAGCGTATTTCCAAATCAAATCATAATGCCAAAGTGCGATCCGCTATGCGCAGTCAGCAGAGACTGGGCGTGTAGATCAGTCTTGTTCATTTATATGCTTATCTATTTATTTGTGCTCTGTGATAGTTAGCTGTGCTGCTATGGTTGTACTTTTGTGTAAAGGTGTGTGTTAATAAAGAATCTGAAACTGACTCTGACCGCTAATTGTAGCATTAATTCCGTCTATAAAGGTTTATGGTAAAAAAAACATTAGATATGATTTTCTTGGAAAGGTTTAGGGCTAAAATATCATACTAATACAGTATTGATTTTTTCGTCTTTTCTAGCAAATATCACTGCCCAAAACGTACTGAAGCCTAAGCATAGCTTCAGCGTCGAATGTTCTAGAAGCGTCTCAAACATTAACGACATTCGAAAAATATACAGGGCAAAAACTCCAGATAAAGTGGCCAACTTCGACGTGGAGGTTCTCTACCAGAAATCTGGTGCCATGCTGTACGTTGTTGCTATCAAAACAGGGGTCACAATACCCTCCCAGCACATTGAGGAGTTTAGCAACAAGTTCCCGGATGTTCTTTGTCCGGAACTTATTTCTGCTGCGCATGCGTTTGAAGACTCTGATGCTTTGAATGAACCCACGCCCATATACGGCATCCAGATGTCGCCACACTCGACCTACGACTTAGCCATCAGCTGCCGGTTGCAAGATCCTCTCACTTGTTCTTTGAGCATACAGAAAAGTCTGACTGTCTCTCCGCCAGCTGCTACGAGTAGCGCAGGACACCTTCACGGTCCGCTGATTGGCTGAGATTTTGAAATCATGAGGAAATAATACCGACAACCCAAACACGGAAGAACAGTGTTATGAAACTATCTATATGTTAAAACTACAATTAACCAAACATTCCTGTTCAAAATGATCTTTTTTACGACATTACATCTTTGCTACACGGTGTGGACACACGTGCACAACATTACTTAACTATTTACCATTGGCATTCAACAGGTATTATACTTTCGTTTCCTCTTATTTCTTTCCTATATATGTAGGAGTATTGGAAAGGCTTGTGTCAAGTTTTTCACATGGGGAAAGAACAATTATCTAAATACAACGATGGAAGTTTACAAAATAATCTAAACCAATATCTTTTTAAAAGGTCTAGGTAAAGTTGCCTTAACGTCGGAAGGATCTGGTATGACGTGGTATGTGGTATGCTGGATTCCATGTTATGGCTGGGCTATTTTTTTAGATCACTGGAACTCATTCACGGTAGATATTTATTAATGAGATTAAATCCAATTTGTGACGTCAGTATACACCTCTGATCTTTTAAATTACTTGGTTCTTACACGAACGTTATTTAAACATTTTTATTGTCAGTAGAACTGTATATGATTAAACGTAACTTCCTAAAAGCGTTTGCACTTTTGTCTGCAATTTAATTGTATCAGAATGCTTCGGTTTATGTTGACTTGGTAAACTGTAATGTTAGACAACATGGTAAAGTCAATTCTTCAAAGTTAATGAAATGTTTTATATTGATGATGGAAGATTTACCTTTTGGCAACATGCGCTAATATAAATACTTATGTTATCATAAGGACAGTTTGCACGTGCATCTCATTGTTTTGGTGAGTTTTGACTTGCAGCGCGAAGCATGCATACCTAAAACAGTTCTTTTATCTCCCCTATACATGAAATTATCGTTAAAAGCAGATGTGCTTGAAAGCCAGGAGTAGCTGCGGAAGATTTAGCAGTCATTGAGGGTTTCGGTTTCGGATCCGCTGCATTTGAATTATCGGGGCAGCTAGTTTGCTGCTTACGTATCACTCGTATATCGTATTCCAACCCATCATATTTAAGTACGATGTTTCTGTCACGAACCTCTCGCTCAATCTTGTCTTGCAAGTCTGTAAATATCTTCAAAGCATCGCTGTATCTGCCGACAGTTTTTCTTAATAGAAATTTTTCTGTGATCCGAATTTTACGTGTACCTTTCTTAAAGGGAGATGCCTCTGGCGACGTCACACAACGGTGTGACGTAAACACCCAGACCCAAACGACCGATTCCACTGTAGATAAAGCGGAACGGAACTTGCCCTTCCGGAACAAACTTTGGACTTGAGAACTAAGTGATGTGTACTCTGCACAGGTCTGGTTAATACTTGTGCTGTTATCACACACGAGGTCGAAATCAACATAGAAATCTAAGTTGTATAACTCAGACAGGAGCCAACATCCGGTTTGTGCATCGTCATTTGTGCATGGAATCTGAAATTTAAACACGCTCTTGAATTCTTTCTTAGATAATGTTTATTTATCTATATATATATTTTGGAAATGTGTGCATTTCATGGCATTTCACAATGATAATGTATTTCTGAGATAAGGTAACATGAATATGGTTAAGCCTCTTTTAATTATCTGCTCATTGCCGTCAAATTTAATACAAATGCCTTTACGTAAGCACCCCTGTATAAGAAAGTCCCATTGGGTATTTTCGTTTTAGATTAAGCAGCTTTATTTCCCGATATGCGTGAAACGGCCATTTTATTTAGTGTGATTCGTGAAGCATCTCATTCCCATTAAATGTAAATGTAGCATTTTATGCTTCGTGAAACGAAGCCATTATGTCGAATAATGTAAAATAAAAGAAAAGCAGACACTTACAGTACTCAAAAATGGACGACACTGTTGGCTTCCGTGCGATATATTGATTAATGCGCTTAATCCTAATGGATTGAACACACGTTCCTTGTGATCTGAAAAATTAACGTCAGTGAATTTATAAGAATTAGGAATAAAGCAAAAAGCATAACATGCTTTACAAAATAAAGCAACTTTCTATCCCGGTGACTACCGTGCATTTCAGTAAAAACTCGTCTATTCTGTAGTTATGTTTAAAAAAGAAAAAAAATGCCTTTTTGTCCCCTACGCTCAAGCAAAACCAGAGATACTATTATTTGTTGTATTTATAGCACACCAAATATTTTATATTCTCACATAGAAGTAGAATATATATATATATATATATATATATATATATATATATATATATATATTCACACACTCTCTTACCATTTGACGAGCAGTCTTCAACTGTGATAGGCGTCTCAGTCCGGACCATGGTGCACAGCCAGCAGAACACATTTTTAACTAGATACTCTCCACCGTGTGTGATCACACGTGTAACTGATACGGAATTTGACTTGCACAAATCAGTCAACGGAGAGTCCTTTGGACAAGCCCATTCATCCACGAATCCTCTATGTGAAACAAAGCCACGATTTTTGTCCACACACAGTCTTCCTGGACTATCATATTGTGGCTCAAAGTGGATAGCGCAAAAAGGTGTTTGAGCCAGCTCCAATATGTCGTCCAAGCTTGATAAATTCTTTAAGTATTCCATGTCAATATCCTCACTACAAATTAAAAAAGGCGACCACAGCGCGGGATTTGTAATGCCATGACACGTGGCACAATATCGGTTCTTAAATGTAAGTTTTGTGCGTTTGTCAGAAACTGGCTGAAAATTATTGATGGAAAAATCAACAGGATTTTCACATTTTTCTCGAACCTGTGAATCATATCCCTCATCTGGACAGGATCGTATCATCCAGTAGTAGTTGGGTTTCATTTTACTTACTAACTTTGTAACCTGTGGTTTGCATTCGATGCTGTTCAATGAAATATCAATTTTACTACTAGCTGCCGAGGGGTTTTGGGTTGAGTTTGAGCTTGGGCACTGTAAAAATGGTGAACAGCAATCTCTGAAAAGACCACAATAATCGTCGCAGTAACAGTTTATCCAAACCATTTGAAACAGTTGCACTATTGAATCAAACGACACGCAAACTTGCCTGTTAGTAGGAAATTTGAGATAATTTGATTGGTTATCATTTAGTTGAGGAAACACGGAGAGGGGGTTTTCTGTAGTCTGGAACTGTCCGTTAGTGTCAATAGAGATTGTTTGGTTAGCAGAGGGAACGATACCGGGCGTTGTGGCTTCCGTTCCGCTCACTGCATCCGTAGTCGGTGACGTGGTGGATGTAAGGAAACCAGCGAGGGATGCGTCGGGTAGATTGCGTCGTCTTCTCCATGGCGCAACCAAGATATTGCTTTCTTTTTTCTCTCTTGCAGCTGCCAAGTTTTCCACGAAATTTTGTCTCATTTCACCATTACTTTTCTCCCTTTTTCTCTCGAACTGAAATTTTGTAGCGTCATCTGGGTGTTTTGGACCAGAAGCTAGTTTAGGGGTAAGCCCTAAGCTTATTCTTCTTTTTCCGATAGCAGCTGTTAAGATTAAAAGAATTAAAAGATGAACTTTTCCTTTTCTAAATCCCATATTAACAGAGATAAAATCAACAAGGAACACGGGGCTTGGAGCGCATTAGAAAGCGAATGTCAAGGAAATGACACTCTCAGTCGAGTCCGTTGTTTTTGTACCCTTCCGTTATGAAAATATCCTACTAATGAACGGTAGACCCTAATTTAGCCAATATATCTTGATAAAATAAACACAATTGACGCGCCCATTAAGTCTCATTATCTAAAATTATCCAATGTGAATCAGTTACGAGGGGCGATTCGCCTCTTTTCCTGATTACAAAACATCATCTATCTTCCCTGGTTCCAGCAGCAAAGATACATAGGAATATGATAAATGTGCCGTTACGTTTTTCTTTGATTGTAATGGTGTTTTTGTATGCTTTATTAACTATACCGCCATCCATTTACTTCTTCTAGTTAACTTTAATGTGATTTGGTATTGGACAGTGCAGAGCATTGCGTTTGTGATACATGTGAGACGTGGTACACCTGCTTTCTTATCTTTATCTACATTGAAGGACCCAGTTACAAATTTGACATTTTTTAATGTACCAAATATGAAAACTTCTCAGGCAGCTGTATGTGGAGGTGGAGGCGGGGAGGGTTCTAAGGTAGCTGTATGTGGATAATGCCTGATCGTCAAAGAGATTTGGCCGCTCTCCGACGTGATAATGTAAAAATGCAAAATTTTTATACTTCTTCAGGCTCGTAGTAAAATGTCCGCTCTAGACAAAATTTGATCTATATACATGTATGTTTCGTGGTAAAAAGCCCATTTTTTCATAAAAAAAAATAAATGAAAAGACCCCCTTCCAAATAACTAGATATGTTTCTGTTCATTTTCATTTCTTTTTATTTTCTTTTATCTTTCCGTTTATTTAGTCACTAGTTTGTTAGTTGAATACTGCCATATTTATTTATTCACTTATTCAGCAATTCCCCATGGGTCCAAAGTGATCACTCCCCCCCCTCCCCCCGCGCACTAGGGCAAGCACACATCCTTTCTTGACAATGACATACCAGAAGCTTGTCTCTATGATATATATGTAATGATGAATTTGCAACATGAACCATTTCCTTTCTCATTTTTCAGTTAGATTTAATCAAATAGGAAAGATTAATGAACTATTGAATGCAGTGATAATAATACATGTACGAGTACGGACCTAATAATATTTCATCGGCAAAGCTAAAGGTCAAAACTTCCAAGTATCAATGCACTTTGCCGTACGCTATGAGGATCTACTTAAACGAATTACAAATATGTCATGTGACTGTAGAGCCGCACTTTTCATAATGAAGAAAGGACGAATATTTTGATTTTTCACAGGAGCTTTATACTATAGAGAACATTTAGTCTTCCTCTCCAATTTTATAACAAGATTATTCAAGGAAGGAAGTGGTTGCTCTATTTTTTAACTCTTAGTATATTACTTGGAAAAAATGTCAGTGTGTGGTCCCACTGTTGTGAGCCGTGACTGGGCAGTGGGATTAAATCTGGTACTCTGTACTCTGTAGGGCAATCTCGCTAAAGTGCAATCATTGAATTCAGCTTAATTGTCTGACACGCCTCCTCGAGCATCTAGGGGGTAATAAACTAACGCGTGCTGATGAAGCTGATTCTACTAATTGCACTATAGTAGGAATCCCCTGTAGAGTTTGACCAACGCAGCTAGTGCAATGTGTGAATCTGAATGCGCCTTAAACCCAAAGAGGCCAATACTAGCCATGGGTATTATCTTGCATTATGCGATATGATTAGTGTTGCAAGCATTTTTGGGAATTGTTGCAGGGTGGGTTCTACATCGTTGCTGTGTATTTAACTCAATATCATTGTAGCGATTGATGGTAAACTTTTTAAAATCAACTCCAACGTATGATGACAGCAAATTGCTAAGCTTTTGGATGATTTTATTTTTTTTTAAGAACGCTGTTGGAACATTTTATAGTCGGTACCACTGTAAAACATTAAAAGTTCTCAGAGCTTCTGTCCGTTTGCCGTTACGTCTCTATATTGGCTTGGCGCAGTGTAATGCAGGACGCCAAGGTACACGTTAAGTCACTGCTTGAATTAATTGTCGAAGTATACTAATACGTATTCTCTATTATGAAGTGCTTAGAACAGTATCCCCACTGTCTGTATACATAAAATAACCGTTATAAACAGGGATACCTTAAATCCAGGGGCATCTTTGGATGACTTAGCAGTCGTTTTTGGTTTCGGTTTCGGTTCTGGTGCATTTGTACTGCGCGGACAGATGGTGTGCTGATTATGTATCACTCGTAAATCGTATTCCAGCCCACCATATTGAAATACGATGTTTTTGTCACGAACCTCTCGCTCAATCTTGTCTTGGAAGTCTGTGAACATCTTCAAAGCATCGCTGTATCTGCTGACAGGTTTTCTCAAAAGAATTTTTTCTGAGATCCGAATCTCACGTTTACCTTTAACAAAGGGAGATGCCTCTGGCGACGTCACACAACGGTGTGGCGTAGACACCCAGAACCAAACGACCGTCCCTACTGTAGATAAAACGGAACGAAACTTGCCCCTCATGAATAAACTTTGGAGTTGAGAACTAAGTGCTCTGTACTCTGCACAGGTCTGGTTCATACTTGTGCTGTTAACACATACGAGGTCGAAGTCCACATAGAAATCTAAGTTGTGTAACTCAGACAGAAGCCAACATCCGGTTTGTGCAACGTCATTTGTGCATGGAATCTGAAAAAAATACGCTTTGAATGATTTTTAGATAATGTTGTTCTTTTTTTTGGGGGGGGGGGAGGGGGATTACATTTCAGGGCATTTTACAATGATGATGATGATGATATATCTGGTAAGGTGACTCGAATATGGTTAAGCATTTTTAAACAGTCTGCTCATGATTTTACATTAGTATATATTTTTGTGTGAAATGAAAGGCACGGATGGAACCAGGACATGAAGCAAAGATATAGGGGGTGCAAAGTTTTTCGTTCTCCCCCGGACCCACCCCCGATATGGGATTCAAATAGAAACCACGCAAATGGAGTTAAGAATAATGTCGCTGAAAAGATATTATTTTCAAAATAAATAGTATAATATATAATACAAGAAAATAATAGACTTACAGCACTAGACAATGGACGACACTGTTGGCTTCCGTGCGATATATTGATGAATGCGCTTAATCCTAATGGATTGAACCCACGTTCTTTATTATCTGAAAAACGGACGTCATTAATATTACAAGAATAAGGCGAAAAGTACATGCCTAACAAAACAAAGCAAATTTCCATCCTGGTGACTACATTTCAGATAAAAAGAAAAAATGCCTTTCCGTCCCCTACGCTTAAGCAAAATCATGAATACGAAAATGTATTATTTGTTCTATTTATTTCATACCTAACGTTTTATACACTCGCATCGAATATCAATTTCCATGCTCAGATATTAGACATGTTCACATAAATACGTACCATTTGTTGAACAATCATTCACTGTGACAGGTGTGTCAGACCGGACCATGGTACACAGCCAGCAGAACACATTTTTAACTAGATACTCTACACCGTGTGTGATCACACGTGTAACTGATACGGAATTTGCCTTGCACAAATCAGTCAACGGAGAGTCCTTTGGGCAGGCCCATTCATCCACGAATCCTCTATGTGAAACAAAGCCACGATTTTTGTCCACACACAGTCTTCCTGGACTATCATATTGTGGCTCAAAGTGGATAGCGCAAAAAGGTGTTTGTGCCAGCTCCAATATGTCGTCCAAGCTTGATAAATTCCGAAAGTGTTCCATGTCAATATCCTCACTACAAATTAAAAAAGGCGACCACAGCGCGGGATTTGTAATGCCATGACACATGGCACAATATCGGTTCTTAAATGTTAGCTTCGTGCGTTTGTCAGAAACAGGCTGAATATTGTTGATGGTAAAATTAATAGGATTTTCACATTTTTCTCTTACCTGTGAATTATACCCCTCATCTGGACAGGATCGTATCATCCAGTAGTAGCTGGGTTTCATTTTACTTACTAATTTTGTAACCTGTGGTTTGCATTCGATGCTGTGCAATGAAATATTAATTTTGCTACTTGCTGCTGAGGGGTTTTGGGTTGAGCTTGAGTTTGAGGCATCGGGACACTGTAAAAATGGTGAGCAGCAATCACTAAAAAGCCCACAGTAACCGTCGCAGAAACAACTAATCCGGGCAATATGAAACTGTTGCCTTGACGACCGAAACGACACGCAAACTTGCCTGTTCGTAGGGAATATGAGGTATTTTGATTGGTTATCATATAGTTGAGGAAATACGATGGTTCTTTCAGTTGTCTGGAACTGTCCGTTATTGTCAGTAGAGAGTGTTTGGCTAACAGAGGGAGTGATAGCTTGCGTTGGGTCTTCCGTTCTGCTCACTGTATCTGTAGTCGGTAGCGTGGTGGATGAAAAGAAAGCAGAGAGGGGAGCGTCAGGGAGATTGCGTCGTCTTCTCCATGGCGCAACCAAGATATTGCTTTCTTTTTCCTTTCTTGTAGCTGCCAAGTCTTCCACGAAATTTTGTCTCATTTCACCATTACTTTTCTCCTTTTTGCTCTCCAAATGAAATTTTGTAGCGTCATCTGGGTATTTTGGACAAGAAGCTTGTTCAGGGGTAAGCCCTAAGCTTATTCTTCTTTGCCCAATAGCAGCTGTTGAGATTAAAAGAATCAAAACGTAAACTTTCCCTATTCTAAAACCCATGTCAACAGAGTTAAAGTGAACAAGCAACTTTGAGCTTGGAGCGCTGTGAAAGCAAATGCCAAAGAAATGATACTCTCTGTCGTGTCCGTTGGTTTTGTACTCTTGCGTCGTGAAAATCTCCTACTAATTCATGCAGACCTTGTTTAGCCAATATGTCTTGATGAAACGACAAAACCATAAAGTTTCATTAGCCTCGAATGCGCCAATGATCATTAATTAAAGAGAAGCATTTTGCTACATTTTCCTGATAACAAAACATCCCCATCTATCTTATTTCGGCAAAGTAGCATCAAATATGGTGAGATAAATGTTTTAGTTTTTGTATGCTTACTGAACAATACTATCATCAATTACTTCTCTTAGTTTACCTTTATGTGCAGTTCGGCAATGAATAGTACTGAGCACTGTATTTGAGATACGTCTGCTCGGTGGTACATGTGTTTTCTTGTTTTTTTTTTTTTTTATTCGTTGACTCCTTCCACTGCAATATCTTCGAGAAGATTTTTGAAATAGTGAAAAAAGATTGAAACAACTTCGACAACTATATGTGGAGGTACAATTAGGGTATTCAAGTGGAAATATTGTATGTAAGTACAGTACTACCCAGCAAACACAGAACGATTTAAAGCGTTGCAACAACGTTTTTTTTTTTTTTTTTTGTTATATAAACGTTATAATAACGTTATATATATATATATATATATATATATATATATATATATATATATATATATATATATATATAACATCGTTCTGTGTTCACTGGTTTCACTGGATATATATATGTTTCTTTTGTTTCTCAATTTATTTTTGAATTTCTTTCTTTCTTTCTTTTTGAGCAGTTCTTCGTGTTTCCACTGTGGTTATCAAACCTCGCCTTAGCTGAGCCCCAGCCTAACCTTGTCCTGAACTTAACACTACGGAAGCTTGTCCCTAATGATTTATATGTGATGATAAATCTGCAACATGGAAAAATTTCCTGGTTCTCATTTTTCAGTTAGATATAATCAAATACAAAGGATTGATGAGCTATTGAACACAGTGATAATAATATACGAGTACGGACCTAATGATTTACCGGTAGAGATAACGGCCAAGCCTTCCGAACGCCAATGCACTTTGATATCTACCGTGTAAACACATTACCAAGAAGCAACATGACTTAAGGACCGAATTTTGTTACCAAAGATAAGCGTGAATACGCATTTTGCAATTACAGCGCATTTTTTAACCAATGTTTACTAATAAGTCGATGAAACGGCTTGAAGAATAATTCGAGTTATTCGAGTACATTGTTTTTAATTGTACATTGTAATTATCTATTCATTTGTATTATGTACAGTTAAGTGTCATTTGTTTTCTTTCCTCTTACTTTTGCCCTTGCACGTACGTTCTTTCTATACAGTATATCTATGTCTTATCCTTTATTCTTTAGTTTTAAGTTAACATCAATATTTCAGGCTAAAATCCTTTTGTAAAACAAGCCCCAGCTCAAAACATCGCAAATCTAAGCAAAATGTTGTTGAATGTGTTAGCTGTTCCGGAGTTGATCACAACTTATAACATAATCACAATCTGTACACGCCAAACAAATGTCAAAACAAGACATTAATATAACAAATGCATTTATCTTCCAAACCAGAGATGCACTTCCCTAAACCCGTAGATGCGTTGTTTTTTATGCTCTTATATTTATGATAATAATAAAGATGGATACCTTCACCTCTGTAAATAATGGTTATAAAAATCAGACCGAAGTCACTTTTAATAATAATAATTATTATTATTTGCTGATTTTATACAAAACGATAGTCACGTGTTTGCATGCTAGAATTTATCGATCATCAAACACCGCACTTTTTCAATCTGTTAAAAAGTTTTAGTTGAATTATGCTTCCCTTCATTTTACTAATTATACAAGGATTTTAAGGCACTAAGTATGTACACTGCTTGCTTTCTACCAGAGGCAAGCTCAGTGATGACTTCAGTTTTATGCACAAATTATCGCTTGATATGCACAACATCAGGTACAGAATATGCACATAATTAGCCAGAGAAAATTCTGTGAATGTCTTCTAAAAACTCTTTTTGTGGCACGGGCATGGAACTCGTATTTACTAGAAATATCACAACATCGACAATATGAACATCGACAAATTCCATTGGGGTAGTGAGTGACTTTCTGTGACGCTTTACTTTAGTCCTACATTTAAAAAAGGCTATACGGAAAATGACAAGTGCAAATATGTTGAAATACGGAATATAATGAGGTTAAGAAATGTTGTATTGTCGACTTATTGAGCCTCGGGCAATGGTGATATTTACCCCTACTATGTTTCATTGCAGGTATTTCCGAATAAAAGACTAACGCATAGTTTGTCAGAAGGGTTTTTGAAGTGGAATCACTGCATGCTTTCAAAATATGAACCGATAACGGTTATGTAGCTGCAAGCGTAAAGGTTTAAATATGTGTATGGGAGATAAGCAACATATTTTTTAATAAAAAATGAATACTAAGCAAAACGATGAATTCATTTACTAAATTATATAACACTGGATGTATTTCCATCTAAAGCCCCACTCCTTTATTATTGTTATTATTATTATTATTATTATTATTATTATTATTATTATTATTATTATTATTATTATTCGTCTAGCATATCTGTGATTAAGTGCATGCTATGAAATAGCGTCTTATGGCAGTAGGCCCTACACTACTTCTATGACACCTGTACCTTTCTCACCCCGGCCTTACATGGCTAATAAGCCTCATGTTTTCTTTCAAAACGTGTCATTACAAAACTGCCTAATTGCCCTCAAACGTACATCAATAGTTGTTCAATGGCAGAACAACTTAGCCCTCATGTTTACACACTCAGATTCCTGGCTACTTGCCCTTTAGTTACACGGCTCCTGTGTATGCGTAAATAACGTTCCGCTCGCGTTATCCACATTCTGCGTTGTTTTCATTACAAATAAGGCCAGGAAATTGCATTGTACGACACATTTTCATGTTGTCATTACCTCCAATGGCACTGTTTCTGTCTTTCAAGCGGGGTTGTATGTTATGAAAACGTGCTCCGCTAAAGCAACAAGCTAGATTGATTTTCTGCATTTTGTTGCCTGTAATTTTTGTTGGCCTTTCTTCTCGATTAAGCCGCAGTGAAAACAGGGAGTATTGTCCGTTAAGCGCTCATGTTGCCTTTGGCGTCGAAGGCCATCAAAACGCACGGTAGCACTTAACGATGTCACACTTTAAATTGGACATCTCATCACTTTGGCTTGTGTTGCCGATCGCCAGGGAGAGCCCCGCAGTTCGGCAGTGATTTTAGCATGGGACTACGTTCCGGATCGGAGGGGTACAAGCTCAAGATGCAGGTCAAATTTCAAGGAGTTCGTGGAGTTCATTGAAGTCCTCCGGTAGACTGTAAGGTAGATCAAAACCACTGACAGTAATAGGTTAGAAACACGGCGAAAGCTGGATTAATCTGACGAACAGTCACCGCGCTTTTAAAACATAACCAGCCGCTTATGTTCCCCTGAATAGGACAACAGTTAAAGAAAATTAATCAATTTTTCTATATTTTTGCATTTAATTGAGGGAGGTGACAGGACTTTTTACAGCCTATAGTGAGTCAGGGTGAATGCAATTATTGTCTTGCATGCGAAAGGAACTAAAAATATTGACGTAGTTAGGAGTAGCTCAATCTTCTTCGTAGTACGTAGTGTTTCAGGATCAGGTTTTGCAACATCAGAGTTCTCAAAATAAACATAGAAAAACATCCAGGTCAAAAATGAACAAATTAAACTTACATAAATACAGATTAAGCTAGTAATAAACTTCACTTCATACTTTTTTTTGTACATTACTATATGTTAAGGAGGCAAACTTGTATCCTAATTACGGTAAGTTGCATTTCCTATATAGTTCTGGTCAAGCATAGGGTACGATATACGCCACATGTAGACAAACTATGGCACAATTGCAAACGCTCATAGCATACTTTTAAGTAATTATGTCTGTCTGTGTACCGCTGGGTATTCGACTATTAGTATCTTACAGTTTATCATTTTACAAGTTCGAGTCAAAGAGATTCGAGGGTTAAGAGGTAGATTTATTTATTTATTATAGATATATTTATTTATTTATTTTTTGAAACACTTTAACGTGGCTGACCAGTACCTTTCCAACATTCCAGTTGGATAGCTTGTTCTTAAGCGTGTCACGTCACCGCTCCTCCCCGCCCCACCCATGTCCTATACACCTACCTCCAGTGTCAACTCAACAAACTTGGGGACAATACCGATCACTTTACATTATTTTCTTACCGATTGAAACGCGTTCGTTCGTTACTAATGCTAAGTACACTATGAAAGCGTTGTTCCGTTATACACATTTGCTAATGAGGGTCCATTACCTAGACGCGGAGATAGATTTAGCGTGTCCGGATTCTCGGGGCTTACCCATCGAACAGGTACAATTTTAAGTTGTGTATTTTCACAGTTTTATCTTTGAATGAAGTGATGAATAATTGATAAGGTTCGATTGAGTGGTGATTGACATTACGCGATTGACGTGCTTTTTTTTTTTTTAGAAGACAAGGTGTCGTCTGCTGTCTAAATTTTCTGCTCAAAGCTTTGATTTTCTTTGAGAAACTAGGCCATTTAATGAGATGAATTTTGAACTACTAAAGTGTACGTCTTATGTAGGGTCAAAGTTCAAATATAATACAACAGAAAAAGAATTTGAATTCAAAGGTACAACGAAGCAACCCCCCCCCCCTTCAGTCCAGTGGCACCCTCGCATGCCTTGCAGAGCACACGGTGTGATGTATACATTGTTAGCGTCACTCAACCTCTTAAGTGTTACCACTCATATATGTCTAAATTAAGAGGCATGTGGACAAGAGGAACGCGATACTTGGTGGCGTCCAGTACTCGAGCACTTGACAATTTGAGGAAGCAAACGGCAGCAAAGTGACCAATATGATGGCGGACACTTGTTGACCGAGGAAAGCGTGTGGTTTGGTGGGTGGATTTGAGGTATTGGGCAAAAGAATTGTAGTTGTTCTTGGATAAAGTTGCGTGTTTTTATCCATGTTTCTTAAAATTGTATCAGTGTGTAGCTAAATTTTGTGGGGATGTTGATAAAAAATGCATTGCCTGTACACTGCTGAGTGAGAGACTAAAGTTTTATCTCATTTTATTAATATCAGAATTGTAAGAATGGTAAGCTTCTTATCACGCCGTTAGAAGGTAGCGTGGGCGCGCGTTATTTCCCGCCTAAAATTAGCAGACGCAGATCACTTTAGCTTGTTGATGCATACAGTCAATGTAGTTAATGGGGGATATACATGCACATGTAATCAATATACTCACCTTTTCTTGCAATAATAATGTTCGAATATGCATGCTCACAAAATTGCTTTATTGTTTTCATTTCACGTGGACTAAATTGTCGAATATTATTAGCATGTTTATAGAATAAGCTAAGGTGAAACTAATGCCCGAATTTGTTTGCGTTCCGAAATGTAGCTACACAAACATGAGTTTCATAAGCAAATGTAATCAATTTGTCTCAGTTTGGTCACGGCGTTATAATTAGGTATAAGCACAAGACAAGAAGTTAGATATGCTCGAAAAGGACCCCAAATTCGACGGGAGAACATTGTATATTTTTTTGTGTGGCTGGGGATATTGTAGAGCATTTAACACTCAAAGCTTTATAATGAATTTTATAAAAGCATTGAACCTATAATGATATTTCAAAAAGGGAAGTATGTTAGTTAGTTTTCTAGTTAGTTAGTTAGTTAATAGTTAGTAGGTTAGAAAGTTAGCTAGTTATTTAGATGAATATCCGCGCCAGACCATCTGTATTTTGGCAGCCAGAAGATTCCCAGAACTGATGAAAACGAGAACGTATTTCATCTGAAGGGCAGAACTTTCTAGAATATGGAGACAATCAGGGTCATCTTGACCCAAGTCCGGCGATGAAGAGAGCATTCTTGGACAGTGTATAATAGCCAACTGTCATGGAGTTGCTCTCTTTACCGACTGTGGCTAATGACGTCACACCAAATAGTTGTCACCGAAACCGCCAATCGCCATAATCAGCAAACTAAAGGTAAGGTACAGAGATTTTTCATTATTTTTCAAAAGCGTATACATATATCAGCATACAGAGGCAAGACAGCACTACTGGTACTAATGGCATAACAATATGACAATAAAGAAGTCCCTTGACATAGACATTATTTAATGTGCCACACATGCAACAGAGAGAGAGAGAGTGAGAGAATATTTATTTTTTCTTGAAATGCCGTATTAAGTAATGCCCAGCTTGCAAAAAATCAATTTTATTCCAGGATAAATCTGTAGTAGTAGACTAAAAAATAAAGTAACTATAACATTAGCCACTTTTGTTAAAAGAGTCGCGACATTCTCAGTAAAGTCGACTACAGCCTAAATTAATCACACCCAAAAATTCGAGTTTTTAAAAACGTCTAGGCCAGCCAAAGCTCTTCGTGAAACCGTCCCCAGCATCAACGCTGTAGGTAGGTAATAATACCGCACGGCTAATTCACTCTTCATTCAACCACCTGTTTGCTCAGCAAGCCGCCGGCTTTACACATAATGCGTTATTTGCTCCTGTGTAAAGCCAGTGCATAGAAAACACTACTAATATGTTGGGCTGCATTTGCCGCTTTATTGGTCGAAGTGAATTGACCAACGCCATAGCGTTGATTCACATAGATATTTGAATTGTACTGGAAAGGGGGGGGGGGGTTGGTCTGTAAAAATAAATATATATAACACTGTAAAGACCACACACACAGAGGGGGTGAATTTACTATGACCAAGCGTATGTTTGCTTTTATTAAGGCGTTCAGAATGATGAAGCTCTACCTTTAAGACTGTGCCTGAAAATTAGCTTCACATTGTAAGGATGTCACCTGGATCCATTTATTTTATATTTTCTTTGTTCGACAATTTAAATTTGCACCGAATTTTAGATGGACATAAATAATCTTTCTTCTATGTGTATATATAAAACTGTGTTGGTATATTATATGACATATGCATGATTTATATAGATGCATATCGTTTAGGATTTACCAAAACGTAAAGCAGTTTTCTCCAGACGAAATGAACCTTAAGAGATAAAATAGTTGGGAAATGAGGCAGGCTGGGCGCGATTTACAGTACATGTATATGTAACAAATGGGGTTTTCCACCCTGAAGATTTTGATTCCTTATTATTTTTTTAATCTTTAATATTATCCTTAGGGACCAGTTCGCCCTGTCACTATCTTTACGAAGTACTGGTGCAAATGTATGATTGTCTACCTTTTCGCGCCCGATGCAGTTTTTCATTTATAATTTATTCATCGGGTATTGTAGACTTTTTTTAAAGCAAAATCCAGTCTGCGAACTTAAGTCTTGAATTTTGTTTGTATACAGTCAATGATTTACAGAGAGGTTCGATGCTTCTTTTCTTTTTTATCTTTGAATTGAAAACTTTCGCATTCTCATTTTATTGAGGCGCTGCCCGGTTGCTACCTGAAAAGGAAACTGGTTTCTTTGTACCATTTCCTTTAAAATCATTTTAAAATAATAGTGTTAGAATGATCAATATTAAGGACACTAGAAAGAGATCGATGAAGTAATGCAAGTTTATAATACAAACACACTTAATCGATTTGGGTCTACCTATCTTTAGCAATTACTGTGTGCATATATCAGTGCATCCATTTTTCTATGCTACGTTTGTTCTACAAGGTTAGAAAATACCCATCCACACTCTTTGCGTTCTCTTTACAACAAACAGGACTTTTTTTAACTATGATAAGACCAAAAGCAACAAATATGATTAATCATAAATACATATGTAAAATAATCATAGAGTAAAATAAAAAAAAGAAAGAAAATAAAATTTGTATTTTTGAGATGGCAAAGTACCAGGTTTGATAACCAATTATTGCATTTATTTCATTTTTTCAAAATAACCTTAATACAAAAGCAAAAAAAAAAATTAAAAATCAAATGAATAAATGAATGAAGATCATAAGAACTACATACCCCATATTCACACTGAAACATGCCCTTTGTGTTCACAAACAGCTTTGTCAGAATTTTAATTTTTTAAACAATGTAGAAAACAAGATGGCCATCTTTTATGCTTGATCAGTGCACTAGAAAATGTCATGGAATTGTTGCTGTACGTGATTTTATTCCATTGATCTAATAGTCCTTTATTTAACCCAAGCCAGTAAAAAATTATCACGGTTCATAACTACATAATACATGTGTCACGTCTTCTTGGCAGCTTGTAATGTCTTGAACAATTGCCTCAGTTGTTTCTTCCTGTCCATGTGACATCCTGTAAAATGAAGTAAAACTGTTGGATAAATATATAGCATAATAAAACCAGTTGCATATAGCCAGACACTTCTCAAATGACTGGGTATCAAAGCTACAACTTTCAACCAAATGACTTTTAATCAGAAAAAAAAACAAAAAAAAAAAAAACAATCAGTTTATTAACAGTTCAAACAAAATGTTAATCTGCTCAGTGGCATAAGATTCTGAGCCAGCCCCCCCCCCCCTCCTCTCCTCCTCTGCAGTTCCCCCTACCTAAGATTACTGATAGGATTTCCTGGATTCGTGAATTTTTTTTCTGACAAAATCCCAGCCCTGGTTATTGACAACAGACAGCATTTCACAATCAAGCACTTAAAAGCAGTTAACAATCTTGCCCTATACAAGAAGTTTTTCACTGGAATATACAATTAGTTCCAAAATGTGCAGTAAAATTTCAAATCAAGTTTCTCATGTTCCATAAAGCAGAGGAGTTTCCTTAAAATTTTATTTTAGTAACACTAGATCTGATATCCAGGCTTCTACTTTTTTCACTTAGAAATTAAAAAAAAAAATCCAAGTTACCTAAGAAAGAGTTGGTGGTATAGGTAGTTGCGTTCATGCAGTCTATCCCGCCTTCATCACCCATCACGGGACCATCGTCCCATATGAGGTCCCATGCTCCTACGTGTTTCTCCTTCCCAGTAAGTCTGGAACACAGAAGAATGGAAGAAACAAAAGTAATCTTAATAACAGAAGTATAAAACAAGCCAAGGTCTGAAGCTAATAGTTCCTGCAGTGGAAATTGTCCATCATTTCCCAATGTTAGAAGATGGCGAAGAGGATTAATTCTACAAACTATAATATATAGACTTGCATAGCTGGGCCACACATAACAATTAAACAAAGTCATATTCTACTAAAACTCTGTTACAAGAAAAATACGCAGGGTAACTATATGGTATATACTGTCCAGTTGGCATTGTTTAACTATGCCATCCAGTTCATGCCTGTTTTCAAGGTCGCTAACATTGAACATATCATCTAGTATAACACTTACCTGTTTTCCAAGTCTATAACATTGAACACACCATCTAGTATTACACTTACCTGTTTTCCAAGTCTATAACATTGAACACATCATCTAGTATAACACTTACCTGTTTTCCAAGTCTATAACATTGAACACACCATCTAGTATAACACTTACCTGTTTTCCAAGTCTATAACATTGAGCACATCATCCAGTAGTCCACACTTTAATTCATAATCCTCTTTACTGCTAGCTGTAAGTGATGGAGATGCATTGATTTCTAAAAGCCAGCTGAAATGAACAATAACAAAATTAAAGTATGAATATGACTTTTTTAACATTTAAAAAATATATTTCAAAATGGCCTTTCTATAATGAATACAAGGCTTTTGCCTTTTAGAGACAATCATTCAAATAGGATGATTACATGTATCATAGAACACATTTTTGACAGCACTCTGAACAGAATGTTGCTTTAATTTTATCATTTATATTTAGGCAATGCAATATCAACTATATGACAACATAAGTGCATGTGTGTTACAATGTACTTACGGTTTTAAGTTGGTATCTAAAAGGATGTCATAGCCATACATTTCAAAGCAGCGCTTGTCATTAATCATAATTTTCTGCACACTCTGTAATGTCTTTATAAAGATGTCATCCATCTGTGTGAACATTTTGGCAACCTTGAGGAGAACAAGAAACAAAAATCAATTTTTTGAAAAATCTGAGCTTGTCTTTAGACCACATGACCTCCATTGATGGCTATACTCTGTTAAAATCTCTTAAGAGATTTTAACAAGAAACCAAACTTTATAGAAAAAAACAGGGACTAACTTTGAATGTAAAAATGGATTCATTAACCATTGGTAAGTATGAGAAAATTGTTGTTTACTCCAGGAGAATTCATTTTTTTGCAGAAACGAAGAGTTATCCCTTTAACATGCTGTGTAAAAATCAGAAAATAAATTTTGCAAATATTTCACTCACTGCCTCCATGCCGTGTTTTGCTGTGAGGTATCTGCGGAGTTGCTGCATGGACCACTTGTTTCCTTTTTCTGGATCATAATCCGGAGCAGTTTTCTGGACAGCTACATTGGTCAGATGGACATCTGGACACAGGAGTGGAGGAGAAACTTTGTGGACAATTTTTTGGAATAACATATACAGATAAGCCATATCTTAATTATGAAATCTGACATTTTGTTATTTTCTCAAAAAAGTCCCCAAGACAAATATATCAACACGACTACATCATGTATTGCAATTTTTCATTGTTGTAGCTATCATCCGATAATGCACTCTTAAATTATCTTAAAATATCATGAGTAACTACATGTACCTGGGTTACATTTCTCTTTCAACATATATGTCTGATTCAATGCTTTTTCATGAGAGATATTTAAAAGCTCCCATGCCAACTGCTGCAAATCTGAGCAATATGGTTTTGTGTCAATAATGTAAAAACAATTGATACAAATCATGTTTTTCTTTTTAGAAAGGATACAAGTATCATCAATTGCATCCAGGGAAAATCTTGTATTGGAGAAACGGGCAAAACCTCCTCGATACAGCCATGCCTTGAGGGGGGAATACTGGAAATAAACGGCAAATAAAATTACTTTCACAATGAAAATTGAAATGTTTGACAGTTATAAAGATTTGCCATTTAATTATTTTTTCAAACAATACTTTCTATCATGTCACTATATATCATGTCTTCCAACTCATTTTATATTCAGTTTTGACATGGGGGGGGGGGGGGGGGGGGAGAAGGGTTAGAAAGAACATCTTTTTAGGTCAGAAAAGGTCTGCTCTCAAAATTTGAACCAGGTTCGATGTACTGTATGCCACTTCTCAAGCTGGGTCAACTAAGCAGGTAAAAAGGACATCTCTTTAGCAAAAAGCACCCTTCTCATTTCTGGCTACAGGCATGTTATATATACATGCAGAATCAAGAAAACTGAGCTTTATTTGAAACACTTACCGAAGTGACAAGAACATAAACCCTGAGATCAAACTTCCTTCCTCCCACCACATACGGGTTTTCTATGTACCTCTGGACAACATATGCCTCTGGAGCCTCTTTGTTTGGGTCAGGTTCTCTCTGGTACTCTCCCTTGTTATGAGATAGACATTACTTTATTAACAGCTTTAAGCAATGCAGAAATGCAGGAAACTTAGTGAAAAAAAAAAACCCTGACAATAATGAGAACCAACCATGGATTAATAAGATTTTCCCTTTGACAATAAGTAATATAGACCGCACAGTGCAGTAGCAATAAAATATGGGGAAAACAGTAATTAATGGTAAGCTGTCAAGAAAAAAAGGCTTTAAATTTATAATATTTAAATAACTGCACAATTTAAAACTTTTAAATGTATCACATGACAAAATTCTGGTGGCCTCAGTAACAAGTACAAAAAAAAAAAAAAATTAAATAAATAGAAGGATAAAATAAAATAAATGTGTACACCTTGTTAATTTTATAAATCGTCTGAAAAAAGAGAATAATCTTATCTGTATGTCTGGCAAGAAAAGAGATCAGAAAAATTCTTATGCTTTTTTAGTAGTTGGTTTGTTTTATCATGAGGAGATGCTAGCTATAGGCCCATAGTCATATACATGTATACATTTTCAGGCAATTAATATTTACCTTTTTCCAGTCTGTTATATCTTTGAGTTTTCTGAATAAAAAGATTCCCTTTCCTTGAGATTTTGCTATTGGCTTCATAATCCATATTACTCCCGGGTTTCGTTTGAACTCTTCAACAAATATGTGATACTCAGACTGAAAAAGGAAAGTAGTCCAGATTTAAAATACCAGCCTGAGGTTAACTGGCATCAATATCTAAATTTTTCTTCATTTTTAATTTATTTATAACAAAGGTAACATTTTTCTGAATTAGACTGTTTGGATAATAAGCTATTATAAAGAGCCCATAATAAAAAAGGAAATTAAAATGAATGGTAAAGAACCAAAGGATCTATTAAGGAATGAATAAACTCTCAATATCATGCAATTTTTGGGGAAGAGGAAATTACATTATATCTATATCTGTACTTATCCTATTTTCTCTGAATAAATTCATAACATTATAAAATGTGTTACATGGCCAAATTCATACTTACAGGCAATTCATAAGTTGCTGGGAAAAAATCAAATCTGTTCTTATGTTAAGGTAAATCATATTATATTTGTAACATTTAGTAAATATGTATATTTAATCCTAAATGCAGCAATTGTGAGTTATATTGATGATTTTTTTATCAACAAAAAGAGGTATAATAAAGAGTTATGTATTTAAAGGTCCAATGATGTACTAAATAATTATAATACATTATCTGATATACAATGTGATGTGATATTATAGTAAATGGAGCTTAAGAAAGATAATTAAATTAAGGAATGACAAATAATTTGCATTAGACCTTTAAAAAAATTAGGGAAATCTCATCAATTTTTCCTTTATACCCAAGGTACAATGTATACCCTACCTAAAGCTGTTGAGAAAATGTATCTATCAACCCACATTTGACCTAGATCTTACCAGTACCTTCTGATTTCAGGGCCGTAGCCTCCGGGGGGGCAGGGGGGGCAGCTGCCCCCCCTGGGATTTGAGGTGCAAAAAAAAATAATCGCAATTTCTGACTTCTGATTGAGCAATAAATAACAGCTAAAATGCACCAGAATGCAGTATTATACATACAGTTTTTAAAAATTTTCCACACCGTGGGAGGGGGACACCCCCCTTGGTGGCTTCGCCCCCTCGTGTCCGCTTACTGCCCCCCCCTGGCAGTTTGCTCAGGCTACGGCCCTGGATTTTAATCATCAACAGTAAAGTTTACCAGCCTCCTTTTTTTTTTTTTTTATAATAGGAAATCAAAATTAAAAACTAAGAGCTAAGAATACAGTTCTCAGATCATTATTTTATCAAATGTTTTGTGTGTGAGTTAACTTTGTGAAAAAAGAAAGATGGCTGAAATTTCCAATAACATTTTGGCTATATAAAGATCTACTGCTCATTGTGCGACTTTACTGGACATGATCTGCAGTCAAAGGATACGAAGCTGCTTCTATCTTTCCCTGCTCCCTCTCCACCTGTTTTCTCATCCTCTTCAAATTTTTTACCATTAAATTTTTTCTTGTAAGCTGAAATGACAATCATTTAATATTTATTTGCTTTAGATTTATTGAGTATATTTTCATATGGAACATTAATTCAATTTCAAATAATAAATTAATAGTTATAATAATTATAATAACAAATTTTATTTAAAAAGGGTAAAACATGTTACATTAAGATTTTAATTCAAATATAGAACATTTTTTTAAAGTTAATGATGTAACATGAATATCCTTGTAAGAGTTTCTTATTCTATTATTAGTGCAAACATCTTTTTAAAGAACAAGGAGAATTATGTAAATTAAAATATTCCGTATTTTTAAATCTACATACAAACCTCAAAATGGTTCCTAAAATGACAAATCTTTACATGTTCTGGAAGATATATATGGTCATAGTTTTCCTTCAGCCACTCCCTGTCACACCAGTAGAAGTCCCAATCAGAGTTGTCCCTGCAACACAATTTAATTTCTCAACTGCATCACACCTAACACAATACAGATTCATATTCAGAAGTCCCACTCACTCTTAGCATTCAGGCTGACTTTAAAATGATCCAATGCCAGTTCTTTGCAAGGTCTCAAGAGGTCCATACAAACACAGTTTGGTATTTTAAACAAACCTTTACATTATAAGTTATCCAACTTGTTATACGAGTTGCAATAAACAAACTAATATATCATATCAGTTATCACTATTGTAATAGAAGTAGCAGGACTACAAGGATGTCCTACCACACCAGACAGGGAAGCCTCAATAATCCAAAGGTTCATTGGTCCGTAAAATCGTTTGAACCTGCCTCTGATGAATTTTACTTTATTACCAGTACACTATACACTTTATTTATGCATCAATTTGGCCTATTAAACCCTCGGACTGAATCTTTGGGCTAATATGCTACAGCCCCCAACAGTATATAAATCCATGACCACCTCCTTCACATGTTATATTTTCCTTGGACTTGAATAAAAATTAAAATTCAAAAACAGCCATTTCTGAGCTTGCCTGTCTGCCAATGGCCTTACCCTGTCACCTCCTGCCATCCCCGTGCTCTCAGCACATCCAGTATGGTGTTCTGTAGGCCACACCTGAACCGCACAGTGCGGTCTCCTATGCCTTTCTTCTGGGAGCTCCTGCTCATGTACCCTGGCATCTATGGAATACAGGGTGTAAAATAATAATAATAATAATAACAATAATAAATCCATTTCATCAATTGTTCAATGGCTGGTTATTTCTGCTACAGTGTACATGTACAGTACGTGTACTGGTACTTAGTTCTGGTAGATCATTACTAGTAATATCTATACCGATAGAGTCTAAAATCCATTGACTAGAAGACTAAAATCTACATTAAGACTCTTAATAAGAGGTACAGCAGAGGACTAACATCATTACAAATTCAGAAATAAAGCTAATCTAACTTGAAATACCTACTGAATGAATGTTTTATAAATTATAATATTATTCAGATTAACATCTTGTGCGAGATTAATCCGTTTATTAAGGAACCAAGTTACTAGCAATTTCATATGGAGTATTCTGGCGATGTACAGTGACTATTGTCATCTAGTATGGTATCATACCAGTTGTTTCATGCGCCTACTATATTCATCAACCCATAAAGCCGAATAAGTCAGAATTTACCGTAGCCTGTGACAGCCGATTTTACAAAACCATTTAAAAATGCAGTCACTGTGTTTCATGCGAAAAAACTGCTTATTGAGACAATGTAACAGCCTAAAAGAGAAATAGGAGACTGAAAGTAACCCAAAAAGGCGTGTTCATAAAGCATAATATTTGTTTGGAGTTTCTACAGAATGCGTTGTCAATGTAAACTATGCGAGTTGCCGCCATGTTGCCCCTGTTTGAAGTAACGTTACAGCAACAGCATCGTTTGAAACAAATGTTTGTTTTCATTCCTCTGTTTTTATGAGGCACGATCTCAACAAATATAAGATTCCGTGTATCACACAGAAAGCTTACTTACCTTGCTTGTACTGCTGGTTTTCGACATTTTTTCAATCGATGGCGTGAAGTACCGACTTCAACAAGTACGGGTAACATCCAAACAACGTACGTGCCTCAAGAGGCCCCGCTTCAGCAGGCAGCTCCACGCGCTCTCGCAGGCCATATACAGACTGACATTTTATGTAGGTTGTACTCACTTAAAATATGCAATATGCACACTAACTATTTCTGTTTGTTACTTAACTAAACAATTTTGAAAAACTCACGTCTTTGTTTATTTCAAATTGATTTTATTGCTCATGGATTTGTCATGGCATGTTTTTTCTATCAAAAAGTGCAGACATTTTTATTAATGATATATAAATAGACATTTGAACACCGACTTTTGTAAGCCATTTTATTGTTACATAACAAATTTACTGATTATGAGCTAACCACTTACAAGCAAACTATTTACTGTGATACTTTTCTAAATAACACTGACTAATTTGGCATTTCAGTAGAAAAACCAATCCAAGAAAAATACATTTAACCAAAATAATGTGAGCATCCATCCCACTTTTTTCTTTATCATCATTTGTAATATTACTTATATTTGCAATATAAGTCATGACATATTTACTAAGACACAGACAGAAATACAGTTTTGGGATTAACTTAATTTATCACGTACCTTGCACGAGGTTTAAGTTCACATAATAAAATATTTCACATAATAGCAATCTCTGCTTATATATAAATAGAGATCTCTGCTTGAATAGATTGATTTACTGCTGCACATAAAAATATATATTTACGCTTAAAGCACCAATAATGTGTCAAATAAAGGCAATGATAATTGTGACAGGTGTGTCACCAGTGCCATCAATGGCAGACACTGACTTATCAAGTTGTTCAGTTAATAACTTGGACACAAAAACTAAAAAAATTGTCAATTTTCAGAATTCCACTTTATGAATGAATCTTTCAGATGTAACCATTCTGTTCTCCAAACCTCATCTTTTAGGTTGAAGGCGGGTTCCTGGAAAAGATGGCAGACACTGACTTATCAAGTTGTTCAGTTAATAACTTGGACACAAAAACTAAAAAAATTGTCAATTTTCAGAATTCCACTTTATGAATGAATCTTTCAGATGTAACCATTCTGTTCTCCAAACCTCATCTTTTAGGTTGAAGGCGGGTTCCTGGAACAGAAAAGTGGAATTTTGGTTTTACTCAGAAATGATATTAAAATATATCATTTGATATAAAGAGGCACATTTTGTTCATATAGTCAATATAACTACAGGTACTGGAATAACAGTTCTGGCAATGTAGTACTTAGTCTAGTTTCCAAAACCTTCAGTTCACAAAAAAAAACAAAACCAAAAAAAAACAAGGAAATTAAGCATCAATCATCCTGTGCTGACCAACTTTCAATTTATTTTCTTTTCCATCTTACATTTCACCTTGGATGAAATTTTTCAAAAAAAAAAACTTACAACTTCACTGAACTAATCCGCTTCCCTTTTCGAAGTTCTTTCTTTCAAGCACAGTGTAAAGGAACAGACACCAAACCATGTCACACAAAAAAAAATAAATAAATAAATTACAAAAAATAATATCTCCTAACTTACAGCAAGGCATTGCACACGTGAGGGTAGCCATTGTCTCTGAGGCCCTCACAGAAAAGGTGGAAAGCTCGGTCACCTTTCCCAGGCAACATATCCAGAAGTCTTGCCACCATATCTGGGGTGTCTTCAGTTGAACCAATACATCTGATATCCTCCATCTCTCTGTCTGATAATACCTGGATATGGGAAATTCACCATTACCCATGACATAAAAGGACTTATTTTAAATTACATATAAGTAATAAATTTTCTGTTAAACTTCATGAAATTTATGCTTGTACCATACATCTCATAGTTTTTTCATTGCATCATCTCAAACAAATTTCATCTTATCAAAATAGCAATTTCAGTTGATATCCATTTTATCATACCACTCTTGAATTCATATGGGTAGTTTCAATATTAATGGACCTATAAAATATGAACATGTTATATACACAAATATAAGGATCTACATTATTGTAATGTGGCTTACCCCTTCCTGGTTGAGCCAATCTAAAATATTCTTTACGGCTGGTTCGGTTGTATCATGGACAATGTTCAGCCTCATTCTCCGCAAGGCTTCACGGTTGGTTCTGGTCATGAACCCCAGGTCTGAAACACAATAAATATTAATACCCCCTTTACACTGGACAGCGTCCTTTCTGCGACCATGAAATTTGGCATCGCTGTGGTCTTAATAAGGAGGCAAGAGCACTGATTTTGTATCAGAATGAATGCTCAATGATCGGCCAGTTGTCGGCACGTAAAATATTACAATTTTTAAACTCTCAAACGGGGCCGTACTGCTGGACGCAGAAACGACGCCGTCTACTGTAAAGGGGGCTTAAGTAATTGCTTACAAGAAGTAATTTTGCTGATCTTAGCTTTAAACTCTCAGTAGGTGAAACTGTGGGCTAGTTCTTGTTGACATGGGTACGTTAACAACTTTTAGTCTTAGACAATCAGACACACTGTATAGTTGGGAACACCATTTTAATTTTTTTTCAGTATTCAGCAAATGCTTCATATCGAACAAAGACATATAAGAATTACCTGGTGCATATGGGGTCACCAGGAAGGCAGGAATCAAACAGGAGGGAGGGGCATTCTGGCACGGAAAGTTTTCTGCTGAGACTTCATATTGCTTCAGGACTTCTGCTGGGAATCGAGTGCAGCTGTCTTCAGCCACCTGTGTTTGAACACAGTGAGGGCACACAAGGTACATATCACATATCACACCAGGCCATTCTCTGTCCACAAACATGCCCATCTGCTCGGACATCTTAATCAAGAACGTCCACATTGGAGGAAGTCGGGGCCCTCTGATGGCAAACACTATACGGTTGCTGGAGCGCCTCAGGAGGATGTGGTCGTGTGCCACCTGTGAGACGATACCATCCAGCCAATCTTCACGAGTTGTCTTGAAGATGCCCAGATGTTTGTGAAGTGCCACGGAGGTTCTCTCAAAGAAACCAATGGGACATGGCACATTGAAGTGTACTTCCAAGGTCAGCTGTGTCTGTTCAGGGGGCACCTGGTCTGGCCAGCGGGTTGCCAAGGTATCAGGGATGTCAGATGTCAACAACCAGGGGAAATGAAGGCTGAGGCTACCACCTTCAATCTCTGGAGGTACTTCATAGCATAGCTCCAGGTGAGTAAGCAGACAACGCATGGTATCCACCTCTTGGTCCTTCATCTTGAAATCATCCCAAAGGCACTGAAGAAGTTCTTCACTGACGATCCCCCGCCGCAGTAAATCTTCTTTCACTTCTCTAAGTTTGGCTGGTGTAAACCGAAATTGGTAAGGTGGGGTGTTTGGGTTCACAACCTCTGCCATATCATGACGGAAAACAGCCTTGAGGAGTTCTAACACGATCTCTTTCTTGTGGAAGATGGTGTGGCGAAGACTGTTGCTGTCCTCAAACCACATCACATGACCTGCCTCTTTCATGTAAGCCATGACATCATCAGCATTTACAGTGGTCCACAGTCGCTGCAGCATTGCACCATCCAAGTAAATAGGTGGCTCCAGTTGAGCCCTAAGTACAGCATCAACCATGTCAAACCAGGTTTCTGGTAGAATGACCCCTCTGTCTCGCGCCAATTCTTGAAGGTACTGGTCAAGTTGATCAATGCCCTGTTTAGTCTTTGAGCTGATTACATAGGGCTGGGGTGCAACTGTAGGGAGCTTCGTGAGCAGAGTCTCCACCTGGGCTTGCTTTTCTTCATATGCCATCTTCAAAGCCTCCCCTTCTTCAGTTTGGAAATTTGGTAGCTGTTCTACCCTGCGTATCTTTGTCGCTATACTATGAGCTTGCGCCTGCAGGCTGCCTTGTCGGTTTGTCAACAGTGTTTCCATGGCGTTATTAAGGTGAGCAATCTTCCTTTCTATATCCTCGTCAGTGCAAATATCAGCATGTGTTGCCACTGGGATGAGATGTGCCTCTGGTGCCTTCCCAAGAACACATTCGATCCACGAACCAACCAAAATGTCAAAGGAGTTCTCCTCATACACTTTAAGGTCTAAAACCAACAGCACCACAGCCCTTGGGGTGAGGAAGAAATTGGGAACTATTCTATAAACTTCATGCCCTCCAAAATCATTGATATGGAGGCTGACTTCCTCCTGTGGGGTATATGTCACCTGGTCTACCACTCTTGTCCTATCCGCCATTGCAGTGAGACTGGATTGTCCCGAGGTGAGGGTTCTCACCAGGCTGGTTTTCCCAGCTGTGGTTTCACCCAATACGTGGAGTTGTAATCGCGCAGTCTTAATGGCACGAGATGCTCGGAGATCTCTGAGGTAGCGGTGAATTGCTTCAATGCCTCTCTCACAAACAGACATTGGGGGCTGAATGAGGGGGTTTTCATCAAGTGACAATCCCCGTTTGATTATGTCCTTCTCGAGCAGATGCTTCAGCTGGTCAAACATCTCTGGAAGATGACTTAGTTTATTCTTCGATAGGTCTAATGTTCGGAGTAGACTCAGGTGGCAAACTTCATCTGGTAACTCTGTCAGTTTGTTCCCTCCCATATACAACTCTCGTAGTTTGAACAAGTTTCCGATCTCACCAGGGATTCTTCTTAATGCATTTTCATGAAAAGACAAAATTTCGATATTTGAAAGTTCACTTTGACATACTGGCATTATGTCACATATGGCATTATGGGCAAAGTATAATTTGCATAAAGCCACCAAATGTACAATTCCATCTGGTATTGCAGTAATCTGGTTGCCAGACAAATCCAATTCTTTCAAACTGACGAGATCTTTTATATCTTGTGGAATTTCTGTAATTTGGTTCCCATTAAGATATAAAAATTCAAGCTTCTTCATCTCTTTGCAGCAGATTTCCTTGAATGATGTCAAATTTGCATTGGATAGAGAAATCCTTCCCAGATTCTTTAGATTCTTAATCTCTTTTGGTATGCCATGAAGCTTATTTGAACCAAGGTGGAGACTTTCCAAAGATGATAAGCTACAGAGCTGTACAGGGAATGATGTAAGCTTATTGTTTGTAATGTTCAAATACTTCAGTTTTGGCAGATTTTGTATACTATCAGGAATATCAGTCAATCTGTTGTTCTCTAGGTTGACATCCTCTAGTGCAGCAATATTGAAGAGAGCATCTGGTAGACTTTCAAGCTGAGCCTTAGGCAAATGCAGTTTATAAAGCCGTGTCAAGTTTTGAATTTCTTCAGGTATTGAGATTCCATAAACACCATATCCCAAATGTAACAAACGTACATTCTGACATTTACCTATGGAAGGAGGAAGCAAGTTGTCATCTATAAGAATAAGATAATCAATCGCATGCCATTCTTGGATTTCTTTCAATTGTTCATCACTGTGATGTTTTTCCCTATCAATCTGTAAAAGGGTGTGAAGCCTTTCCCGCATCATTTTTAACCAGCCAATTCTTGACTCTGTCATATATCTTACATATTCTGGTGAGACTTCTCCTTCCACTGAATCATCAGAATTTCTAGCTTTTAACCCAAGCCTTCTTCCTGCTCTGGATAAAAGTGATCCTTAATGAACAAAAAAGAAGACCAGGTTATTATTCATATAATTTCTTTGATATGTTTCATGTTACTATATTCATCTTCAGCAATAATTTTAAAAGCATCATATTGATTTTGTTCATGAATGATATACTTTCTAATTGACAACTAGGCAAAAAATTAGAATTAGAGAAATGTACAATGAAAAACATACTGAATTCTCTCTCTAATACTGTTTTTTTCTTCATAAAATTTTCAATCTTAAAGTGAACTTTAAAGAAAATTAAATATTCTATATTTTTGGGAAAAGATTTCAATTCAAATGACAATATGAAAATTTAATACATTTAAAAAGCATAAATATATTTCATCAGAAATATATTATCAAATTCATAAACAAACATACCAAAAGAATCCATAAAGGATGGCTTCTTTTTCCTTTTCCTTCTTCCCTGAATATGAATAAGTTAAAGACTTTAAAACATGTAGCTATAATTAAAATGCCAATATATGTTACGAAAATTCCGGTACTGGTACCCTATATAGTAAGCTATCAAATTTATTAAATCTACTATAAAAACAACTGAGTTTTGTAATATTATTGTGTACCTGCTGTGAAATTTCCACAGCACCCTCTTTAAATTGCATGCACTCTGCACATGCATGTCACCTGCAACAAAGCACTATCTACCTCTGTTTCCATGGCCCTGGGCTCTGATTCTGCTGCAGTCTCAGGGTCTGGATCAGAGAAAGGGTCAGACGTTGCCATGTTGGATTCAAAACTTCCTCAATCCAAGCATTCTAAAAAGTAATGCAAATACATGTACTGGTACAGGTACTAGTATGTCAGGGCATGCAGGAGTTCTTCGGAAGAAGCCGTCTATTTCAAGCACTGACTCGATCTACCTGTAGTCAGCGTAAAACTTGTACGAGACAAGTAGGTGTATTGCTATACTGGGTTGTACAATATCATATATTTTTTAAATATCTATCTACACTGTCAGAAATACAGGGTATATGGTTGTGGGATCGAGTCATTGCGCTAAAAGAAGCACTGGCGTACAATATAAGTGTGTAAACTGAGCCAAAAATTACTTTAGTTAACACCTAAAACCGGTAGTAAAGGGTATTTAAATAACTCACGATTTCGAATCTGCTGCGATCTACAAGTCTTACGAGGGAATCCCTCCCTCTTCAAGCTCGGTGAAGCGTGACTGAGCATTAAGGTACCGGATACAGGGTTTAAGATTGACCTAGTTTTCACACTTGAAGACGGATGCATTTGGGTTCACAACTAGATCGCAACTAACACATTTTAAAATTATGGTCAGGGTGATACCTTTGCTTAGTTATTACCTGCAAATTTTCTTCGGGCGTATATATTTTTTCCTGTTGCTTGCTCTTTTTTAAGTACACAAAATTCAAATTTATTACTGCATTTCTGCTGAGGTTAATGGTTGAACAAACACAGGAAGCTGGCGGGTGGGCGGGGGAATCTCGTAATCGAACCAGCAGCATTTTGTTTAGTCTGAATTTTTATTCAAACACACCCATTTTTTCTTTATTTAATACATAACAGGCACATTTAATTGAAGTCAATAAAATATGTTAAGTTTTTGCAAATAATACCAGTATAATCTTCTCTCAAAATGTTTTTGTAATTTTTGAATTGTGATTGATTACAATAATGCATATTGTGTGTTTGTACGTAATAATGAAATTAATAATGAAATATTTAATTCATTTCGTATCAAATGACCATATACTGTAAAGAAAGTGCCAGCTAGGGCCGTATATAAACCAAATATTTATCATAATTGTTGGTATTTCTCTTAAAGAAAACCAAAGTCTGAAGTTTTTATCATATAGATTTATTCAAACAATGAAAAATTGATACTTTCCACAGTATCTTCCTCTTCTTGGAATGTCATACATGTACCATAATTAGATTATCCATTACGATGAACACTTTAAACATTGACTGACTGACCAGTTCAAGTTAACAAGTTGATCTTATTCTTATATACACATTTCATTTATACTTTATAATTATATATTAATATATACAACAGATATAACATCAACACCAACCAATCCTGTGGTAGTATTTCCAACTTAATGTGGCATTTAAGAAATATGCACAACAGAAACTTTTGTTATAAGAAACTATTGCAAATTCACAGTACTTTCTGTCTTCAAACTTATATGCTTATAATGCTGAATAAAGAACACATTAAACATAAAATTTCAAAGCTACAAGAAATGGAATCAGATCTAAATGAAAACAAACCTCAGAGTTCCTTTCCAATTCTGCTGGAAGGGAATTTAAAGAATTACCCTATTTTTTTATTCATTATGAAGAAATCCAACCCTCTCCCAGGGCCACTGATTTATCTTGTACAATTTTTTGCACAAGAGAATTACAGAGGAGAATTGTGTCATGAATTAGCAAGAGAAATACCTGTGAATATCTACTGTAGTGAAAAATCAACCAGTGACCCTGGTGGAGGATAGTGAACTCAAGAAATCCCCCAACATGACTATTCATGACAGGAAAATCCAGGAGTCCTCCAGCATGACTATTCATGACAGGAAAATCCAGGAGTCCTCCAGCATGACTATTCATGACAGGGAAATTCAGGAGTCCCCTGGCATAACCATTCATGGCAGTGAACTTGAAGAATTTCACTGTAGTGCACTCCCCTGCACTAGAGGATTTGCCTTATTAACAACAATGTTAGTAAAACAAGAAGAATGGCTAGTATTATGATTGATTATTCATTCAGAATTCAATCACAATACTCAATGCAACTGATCAGTAGTCTTGTTTGGGTAAACACAATATGGGGGCTTTATTAAGGACATCTCATAAACCAAATTTTTCTTCGGTCATGTTAACTTTATTCCTCAATAAAAAGTTTGCCTCACACTTCCATCTCTATAATGTGAGTGCTTAAATTATCATAGACAAATAATAAGTTTCAAACACCTTAATATAATTTCAAATGGGGAACCATAAATTACAAAAATAACTGTATAGTTACTATAACATCTACAATGTTGAGTATAGATGCATGCTACAACACCATACTTTGTTGACAGTTCCTATTCTTAATGTAACTGTTTGCCTGTCTATATATTCCTGAACCAATAAATGCAAAAGCTGTCTCCTTCCACCAGCAACCATTCTAGACCCATTTAGTAACTTAAATGAAAATGTAAAGAAATAAAAAAAAATCGCATCTGGACGGAAGTTGTCATCAGATTCTATAAGCCATTTGCTGTATATTCATTTAAAAAATGGGTCATGAACATAAAAAGAGCATAAACATTAAAATAAAATAAAATAAATAAATACAACATTTCTAGAGTCAATCTAAAGTACTTTATCCACATATTTCAGGAACTCCTCCAGCTCTCCTACTTGCTGTGTTACTAAGTGTTGACTCAGAGTGTGAACATCCATCCCTCCTCTCTTGAAACTCACCACCTGCACCAAATAATATAAACACTGTTAATATGGTAAATATAATTTGATAAATAATAATTAATTATAGTTATGTGGTAAATTGATTGGACTGTATTTCAGTATAACAAAAAAATTATAATACTCATTTCCAAGGTTAAGGTTGCTTTTGACAAAAACAAACCATTGGCAACAAACCAAATGTAAACATGCAGAAATGGCCATTTGCAACTGAGACATATCAGCAACTGAGACAATGAACTGAGACATTTCAGATGTCTAATACTTTTTTATGATAACAGTTATTGCATGATTTGAAGTATTAGATAAATAGAAAAATCAATTTTCCCTAACATGAATAAAAATCTTCATATATAGTTTTAACTACATATTTTAACTACAATAACAGTTTTAAATAATAGCAATTAAAATTGGTATTATTGCAAACTGTTATTGTATATATCTGACTTGTATAATAATAATAACATCAATGTGCTGGCATACTGACCATCTGAGCTTTTCTGTTTGGGAGTCCCATTCCTGTTGCACTGTGGTCACTAGACAGCGAAAACGTACACAAACTGAAAAACAATTAGAAAATACAAATTGCTAAACATATAGGAACTATTATTCACAAGACACAAGATTCAAATATGTTCTTTAAGCTCATTTCCTGAGGATACAATTGTGATAACAAACATTGTACAACCTAAAGCTGAAGTCCTTTTACGATAAGTTATTAATCAGAGAAAAGTTGTAGACATGACACAACAAACTGTTACAATTTCACAGATTAAAAAATGGCTTTTTAGGACTCTGACCTATCCTGACTAAAGGTCTCTGTATTCACAGGTGCAGCATCATCCTTCAGTAGATCCCAGACGTGAAGTTTGGCTGCTGCATCAAGGACATAGAACACACTAGGACGACTCCTTGACCACCGTATCACCTGAACTGCATTCCCATTGGTCGAATTTAACCATGTGACCAAAGGTGTCTCCAAATGGAGGTTGTGAAGTCTAATGCTGCCGTCTGCACATCCAGCCTGAAGATTGAATTTTTTTCTCATGTCAAATTAGTTTTTTTTTTTAATTAAAACCCATACAACCAAAAGAACATAATGTGCAGTTAGAAAATACTCATGTACTATGTTAACTTATTTCCTACTTCAATCGAGTTTCTTCACTGAGACAATGAATATATTTGTATTCATCCACTTTTTCATTCAAAGAGTAGAATGATGTACTGGGGACATGAATCTAAATTAGAAAAAACTATGTCTTTTTCATAAACTATTACTTAAGAGCTTTCTTTTTCTACCTCTTTCACCCAAAATGAGTTATGCAAAGAAAAGTCTAACACAGTGACTGTACCAATACACTGTTCTGAGTCTTACCAGAAAACACTGGTGACTGAATGGAGGAAAGTCTAAACATGTCACTGGAACAGGAGCATCTGGAATATAACAGAATGCATAGTTTGTATCAAAAAGCTACAGAAAGGAAGAAGTACTAAAAATGAGAGAAGTCTACATGGTATTTAAAGTGCAGGACACATAGAGTCAGGAGATTCATGGCATGGAGGTTAAGGTAATCACTTTATACCCATTGCCTCCTCTTCATCCTGGTGTAGAGATGGGTACCAACAATTTGTGTTGGAAGGTCAACTCCTATATGCTAGTTTTATTCTATCTAGAAGGGGGTGGTAGCTTGCTTCAGACAACAGTAACAGGTAAAAAGTATCAGTCTGTAGATGCTGAAATGGGCCACCTGATTACATAGACGTGGGTAGTAAACTTGACTTATAAGGCAAAACTTACATAATAATAATAATATTAATAATAATAATAATAATAAATGTATGCTCATGCTCTACAGCAACCATGCCCTTACCTACTTCTCCCTTATATGTTCTGGGCACAGCTTTGCCACCAGATCTCACACCATGATACACATAACCCTGGAAAAAAGATAATATACATATAATAATCCTTTAAAAAGGAAACAAAAACTGCTGCTGCGGTTTTATTTACTCTAAATGAAAACGAAAAGGATTCAGGTGAAGTTTATGTGTATGTAAGATAAATAAAAATGCCTAAAATGTGGATATGCAAGTGCACACACACACATCTAAGACTTCCAGGGATAACTCTTATTTAAAACTAAAAATTGTGCTTTTTAAAAAAATCATCATACAATTAAATGCAAAACTACTTAAAAAACTAAAAACTTAAATGCAAAACTACTTTAAAAACTACTTAATTTAATCAATGTACCACACACACAAAGTTAAGTTATATATAAGCACAAGGAACTTTGAAATTATAAGTTCTGCTTTCTGAAGTATACATTCTACTCCATCCTTTATCAATCAATTAATCTCTGGTGGTCTGATTTTGGGTAAATTTTTGGTCTAAAGTAGTTCTTATCTGAAAGAAACTCTAACCACAACTTACTGAGTCAGTTCCAACATAAAAGTTGCTCGGGTTTGCTGGGGAGAGGGCCAGTTCATGAGCACGGAGACTAGACTTGAGCCTGACATCTCTGGAAAAGAAAATTGAAACCAATTAATTAATTAATTAATAATAATAAATAATAAAAGAAAAATGATAAATTAATTTAGCTGAGACTGCTTATCTGATTGCTTAGGTGACAGAACACTTGACTGAAAGAATGATAATTTTAAAAGAAACATATGCACAACAAAAAACCAAACAAATAAAAAAACAAAATAAATAAATAAATAAACAAATAAATAAATAAATAAAGTGGATGTGTAATTTGCAATGATTGAAGTTAATTATATATCACCATCATCATTGTCAAATCAAAGCCCGGTGCCTACCTTGTAGGGTTTTCCAACTTGCAAGATGAACTTTTCAACAGTTTAACTCTGCCCCCAGGGGCCAGTCCCAGATCTGACTCTGAGCCAGCCTCGTCAGGATTACTGATCTCTGCAACCACCTGGAATATACATATATATAAGAAATACATATCATACTTCATGTGTTTTATACTAAAGAGAACAAAAAAACTGATACGGTTAAGTTTTCCCCAGACTTTTGTGGAAAAAACCAGGGATCATGCTATTTGTTTTGTTTTTTAATTCATCGGTTACATTCCAAAATCCTTAACCTCTAGCTCCATTTCTTCAATAATCATAAGTATATTTTAGGCAGTCAATGTCTTAGGCTGTCAGTTCACCACAAGTCTGTGAGTCCGTACCCATAAATGCACCCAGGCATTCTCCTCTGCAGAGGCAAGCTGAAATGACAGGCCTGTCCCGAAATCAGTTTCCTTTGCACTCATCACAGATGCTTTGGCACTGAAAAATAGCAAGAAAAAAATCACTGCAAATATCAACAGCAAATGCATTTCTTTTTTCAACTCGCGCCAGAGGAAGGCTTAATTTAAGACTTTAATTAATAATAAATAACCAATTTGAAATATCTTTATCTCATATGTTTTGGGCAGTATTCACAAAAATCCATCAGTCTCTTCAAACTAGTTCACCCATGGCAAGAAAAAGTATGTAGGTAAAAGGTTCAGTTTTACTGTTTTACAATTTTTTCCCCATTATTTACCTATCAGCTGCAGACACTATAGGTATCACAGTTGTCACAGGACTGTGGTGATTTTCTTCACCAAGAATTCCAGCTGAAAACAAAATACAACCAAGAAATAGAATAGGAACTATGAAACATGTTCCTGCCAGTACCTTTTTTTTTACAGACCTTACATCACTTTAAAAAACTACTAGTCCAAATCTAAATGAAATTGTCCAAAGAAAAAATGTAAATAATGAGAAATTAACCTAAAACTACAGTTACTGCAAAAATTTCATTACGTCATTAATAACTATACAAAATCCAGTTTTGATATAAGTCCAATTCAAATTCTCAGTTAATTATCTGTCTCAGCTTGGTGAATAACATCTCATAATAATATCCGTTCTATACCTGTAAAATATGTTGGCTTCCTGAGCAGCCACTCCTCCTCTCTTGTTCTGTAAACATGGTGCATGGAGGCTGGCTCCCTCAGGTCCCATACTACCAGAGAACCATCAGTCTGAAACACAGCAACATAGGGGTGAGGTGAAGACACTAGGGGGGAATGGAGGGGGGTCAATTTAGGAGGAGATTGTAAATACCAGGCAAGATTCAAATATGTTTTTTCACCTCATTTAAAACCAAATTAACAATCATTGTATAACATGAAGCTGAAGTCTCTTTCAAATGATAAGTTATCAATCAGAGATAAGTTCTGGACATGACCCAATACAACAGACTCTATTGGTTTTAATGATGTGAAAAACCTGATGGAGGAAGGGGGGAGGCAAAAAGACTTGTGCAGAGACAGGTGTTTGGATAATTCCAATCAAGCTTGAAATATATCAACATAGGAATGAAAAGAATAAGTTAGAGGTGGGGGTAATTCATGCAGAGACTGGTGTTTGGATATTTTCAATCAGTGACACTCTGGAACAAGTCAACGTAAGAATAAGATGAAGAAATGAAGAAGTTGAAGATTGGGTGGGGGAGAATAATTTATGCAGGGACTTGCATAATTTAAATCAAGCTTGGAATATGTCAATGAGATGAAAAAGTTGGAGGGGGAGGGGCACCAAACTCACCATGCCTGCAAATGCCAAGGTGGCTTTTTCTGGACTAAAACAGCAACAGGTGGGCTGAGACTCACAGGTGAGAATTCTGAAAATGTATCATACCACATACAGGAAATGCTGGATAGTTAAAAAAAAAACAAAATTCATCACTTTCATATTACTAGACAATCCTACAAAATACATAAAACAATAATAATAATAATAATAATAATAATTAAAATAAAAATAATAGTCATGAGTACAAAAAAATGTTAACCATTAAATTACTCATTTCAGAAATAAAGAAAAATCACATTTAATTAGTATTTCTTAGACTCAGTACATAACCTTTCCTATGCCAAAATTTACAGCACCAAAGTCTTAACACTGTTTCAAGAACACATTAAATGGTTATTATTTTTTTTAATTTAGTCAGTTATAACCATTATACTTACTGTTTAGGTCTGGACGGTTCATTCGTATTCCATAAAGAGATCATTCCCTTGTTAGCTAACTCCATACGAGAGCCCTATCAAATACAAGCAACACTTCCATAATTAATTATTAACTTAAATTTATGATAATTATATCACAATATGATTCTATGTACACTAGGAATTTGAAAGGATGAGAAAATGAGGAAATATCCCTCTAGACGCAACTTGTATTTTTCAGTAGTATTTCAGATGCTGTAAGTAGTGCATGTGTGTGGTTATGCTAGAGTGAAAAGAATTCTGAAAGTGTTTGTATTATTATGTAATCTTAAAATTTTTTTAAAAGACCTTGGAAAAAAAAATTTTCCCCAAAATTTCAACATAACATGTCATTCAGATCCAGTATTAATCAAACTGCATGAAATGATATGAGGTAAAGGAATATACTAGTTAATAAAATAGCAAGTTAGTACCCAAAAAAAAAATCAAAAGTAACCAGAAACATTTTTATTAGTAGACATTCTATAATAATTTCAATTTTGTACTAACACATCAGCTTAAAATTCTTCAACAAATGGACTATAAGCAAAGTCACAAATAGTGGCTTCATGCACTTTAGACTAGGTTTAGTTTACAGATCTTGATGTAATATTCAGTAGTTGTATCAGACCAACAAATATTTTAATTTTTATCAAAACTTTACTGGACTTAGATGTACTACAATGCATTTCGATGTAATTTTTCTAAGTCCAATAAAAGAATAATAATTTAAAAATTTAGTAATAACATACACATAAAATCTCAATTGGGTGTCAAATAATTTATCAGTTTAACTGGAACTTAATGAACCAAACGTTTACCCTTCTCACTCTTCTGTATTTGTATCTGATCTAGAAGATTGTAAGAAACAGCAAAGGTTACATATCAGAGAGAGAGAGTTCATCAAAATAACTAGTATATCATTCTAAATGATAACACTATAATTCACCTGTATGCAGCCATCACATGCAAGCATTCATGCACTCAAAATTCAAAATTGTTCTATATTCTAAGTCAACCAAAGATGCAACACAGTAGATCACATCTCGTACTCACCCCTGATGGAGGTCCATGAACAGCTAACAGTAAGTTGTTCTGGACAGGTGAGAAATGGCATTGTAACACTGGACGGTCTACAATAAAAATATAATTGTAAAGTTAAAGAGGAAAGTCAATAAAACATTTGCTTCTCAACATTGACACTATCTGAACCACTGAAACTATAACCATTTATTTATCAATTAAAAAAAACATATATGCACATTAATAGTTAAGAACTTAGTTCTATTTTTCTATTGGGATTTAAAAGTTATTGACATGCAGTGCCCTTATTAAAATAATGCCTAATCCGTTTATAAGGCCTGTATTTGCTAAGTGGCAAGTACCTGCTAAGAATGATGGCTGTGTCAGAGATATGGTGCTTTCACTGAAGGACGTGTTACTTCTACTGGCCAACACCTCGGCCTGGTTCCTCTCTGCCTGGTCCTCTTCTAATAAGATTGCCACCACCTGGAATAGGAAACAGTATAGGTTATACAGGGGCAGATTTAGACTGTCTTCTGAGTTCACTGCAACAAATAATGTACATGTATAAATATGAATTTAAATACTGGCTGTTCTTCTGAAACGTTTTTGCAAGCTAGAACAGCATATAATACTTTGTCTATTTGGATAGATGTGGAAAAAATTACTGGATGCTCCCAGAGGAAGTATTTCAGAGAGTAAGCTTCACTTGAGCCTAAAAAAGAACCAGCAATGCACGAGGATGTAAGCACACTGACTTACCATTTATATGTTTATATCTTTAAAAAAATAATAAAATAAATCTATCAATTAGTATTACTCACCTGTAATGACTGCTGCAAGAACTTAGTCAGCCTGACAGAGTCCACTTTCCCACTGGAATCCACACTTTTCTCAGTTTCTTCATCATCACCTGGATAACACAAGGGTCATAGTTAAAGAAACAGTTATGAAAAAAAAATTCACAGTACTGAATTGTCTGAGAGTTCTGTAATGCAATTATAATTGAAACCCTATTACTGGGGCACCAGCAGGTAAAGCGTTTGCCCTTTTAATTTTAAAAGTTCTTTCAAATATATATTCTATTAACCCCTCTAAGAATTTATTATTTGGTGATATTATAACTATTGTCCTTCTGTTTCAATTAAATTTTAGGTAAAAAAGTTTGTTTTAAAGTTCGTTTCATAATTATTTCCGACTGAGCTATTTTTCCTTAAACTGTCTATTCTTTTATAAATGAGAAATGAGTTAATGTGAAACCTCCTGATCCCTTTAGGTCTTCTGGTGGGTGCTGGCACCATTTTTCTTTGGTTTCAATCTCTTCTGTCTGAATGTCACGATCTATATTGTCTTCATTGGTCTGTATGTAGGCCTGGACAAAATGATAAATAATACTTTAAAACACTAGAAATGATAAATAAATTAAATACTATTAAACAAATAAATTTAATGAATCTTCATTCTCGTTACTGTCAAGTCTATGGGGCTTTAATTTAAAAAAAAGGGGGGGAGAGCATAATAAGTTGATACCGAAAGCAATGTGCTCTTCTATGAAAACCATAAAAATAAAAAAATCAAGTATGTCTCGTCAAAACTGAATTCAGAAATAATTAAAAAACAAAACCACTTGAAGGAAGAAGAATCAGTTGAAATGATACAAAAATGTGACTGTAATAAATCTACAGACTTATAACTGTTTTAACCCACACAAAAGGCACACATTTCACACTGGTACCTGTTTAGTATTCATGCTCCCAAAATTCCTCATATACAGTTCATACTCTTTCACTGGAGGGAGGTCAAACAGACTAAAATTTGCCACATCCAGCTCAATAAGCTGCAGCAACTCTTGGCCACGCCGTCGTGCCTTTGACGCAGCCTTGTCTGAGATCTGGCGTTGTTTGGCTGAAACAAAGTTGATGAATCCCCGACTTCTACTTGTAACTGGTCTCTTGACTGGTTGATCTGCTCTCCGGCTGTCTGTGTTCTCGTCTGAGTCAGGCTGAAATTAGGACATTTCATATTTCTGATAGTGATCATATAGTGTTTGAGCTTTTATCATGATGGCGGTTCATTTAACAAACTACTAAGTTGAACATGGTAAATGTTATATTTTATTCATCAGTGATTCAGCACTATCGTGTGTGTGTGTGTGTGTGTGTGTGTGTGCGCACGTGCGTGTGCATGTATGTTATAACCAAGATAACGCGCACCTGAAAAAAAATCACTTCTCAATGAATTATATATTAATCATAAACTGTATCACAAATATAGTCATACTGTGTAACATAATAAAAATTTGAGCACTGCCAACCTCTGTATCCAGGTCTCTGTTACAGGAAGAGTAAAATAAATTTGAAGAGTTATCAGATTGGGCAAATTACTTATGTGTGAATCATAGATAGAAAACATTATAAAAATTCTTACTGTACTGGACCAGTCACTCCTACGTGACTCATTCAATAGCCTGGCATTCTCCTCATTCATTGCCTTTAATACCTCATCCATTTCCTCTCTTGTCTGAAACGAAAGGTTAAACATTATGGGGAATTATGTTTACATAATTATGCTTTCAGTAACTCATTTTTACAAATGGACTGTGCTTAAGATTGTACAACTGTAACAGCAAAATGAAAGTACATAAATAAATAAATAAATAAATAAATAAATAAATTAATAAATAAATAAATAAATAAATAAATAAATAAAAATAATAATAAAACTTTTCTGCTGTGTAAAACAAAGATGAACTTAACTTAATTACAATTGGCTTATCAAATAACCAATAATAAAAAACAGAATAATCAACTATAACATATTTAGGCAATTATATAACAGTCAAGTAAGGTTGACTGTTCATAGAATAATATTTTTAGGCAAAGCAGGCAAATCTTTTATTAAAAGTTTAAAATTATAAGAAAGATAATAGTAACAGCACAGTGCGTCCATAAAAGCATTTTTCTACTTATTATAAGCTATATAATTAAGCAAGGTTAGTTAGGATCTGAAATTGTAAATCGATATTATAAAAATGTAATAGAATCAGTTATATCACGAAGCCCAAAAAGACAAGTAGAAATTAAGGGTGTGAAACTACTTCAAGTTCACAAATGGGGAGAACTTCGAAATGTGTCTCTTTCTTCCTTTTTTTAAACCAATTGTTTTTATAAAGTTACACACTCATATCAGGAAGGTTCATATGTCTAGTACACATTCAAAGCCCTTTCCATGCCCTGGCATTAGCATACCAAAAGCATATAAAAAGTTTCTACAACAGACAATCTATATCATATAGCAAGTAGTACATAACTTCCTCTACATTAGTGCATAATTAGGGCCTATGCCACTCTATGTAGCCATAGAAGTGTATATTATCTATGTATCTAATGGCTAAAACATCTAAACAGGTGAAGTATAGTTACAGCATTGTCAGCATTCCAGTGAGCCACTTGCTGTAACCGGGGGGAAAGGCCCTTCAGTGGAACCTTTAAGAGGAAAAAATGTTCAAAATCAGGGGTCTTTAATACTGCTATGTTGATTACATTGAGGGGGGAGGGGGGGGAATCCAAAGGTCACTCTTTATGTAATATTACAATTATATTATCAGGCTTTCTATAGGAATGCTTTTCTTAAAGGGGTATATGGTATATCTGGGGGGAGGGGGTCTAAAAACTCAAGTGCCCCCCTCCCTGCTGTTATAGTGGAACAATGTTCTCTCTATGAAAGAACTGGTGAAGCACTCCATCTCATCTTTGCACAAGTTTGTCAAATCTGCTGACCTCATTTTATGTAGAGTCCAGTCTAGGTCATAACTTAAATTAGGGAAATAACATTGCCTTTACAAAATGTTATAAGTAACTGATTTTTGCCTAAGAATTTGTGGTTGGCATTTTCATTTGGCTAGCATACTTGAGTGTTGCACATGCAAGCCTTACTAAGGATTATGTTATTGAATAATATTATGCTGCTCGTCACAGATACTACTTGTCAACTGACAACTGCCTGCGAACTTAAAATAATTCTTCATTAAATCTGCTTCTCATATCCAATAAAAAGTGTAATTTACTGAAATATGGCTTAACACAATTGTCTGAAATAGTGTTCAAATCTATATTAATGACCAGTAACTCTGTGCATGTCACATTAGATACTTACAGCTCTAGCATCTGCAGAATCTTCTTCTTCATCTTCAAAGTCATCATCATAATCCTACGAGAAACAGTCATATCCATTATATAAAATCATCATATGTGTACTAGTATCTTTAAGTTAATATCTGTGGAGCCATAAATATTTCAGATAGTTTTGATGTTGCACAATACACCTGTTTTTATTTACTGTCACATAATAAATTTCACAGCATCCGTCCACCTACATGCATTTCTGTCCTTTAATTACAGGTATCATGCCATCTATTTTTTTTTCACTGACATTCAATTCAACACAAAAATCAATATTCTGTTTAATAAACAACAAAATATTCAATATTAAAGTAAAATAAAACAAGCCAATATATTCAACAATCACTGTGTCTACAGTACTAGCAGCCTGTTGTTTGTACCTCAAAGTCATCATCATAATCATCGTAACCCTGCTCTTCCTCGTCAGCACCCGCGTCATCTGCGCCACCCCATTTTACTTCCTTCTCCTCCTTCAGCTCCGACTTCTCTGACACTTCCTCGATCACTGTGCTCTGCTAACGTGTGCATAAATAATGTGACGAATTAAAAGAAAAAAACATACATGCATTGCAGTAAGACGACTAACAATGTACATGTATGTAACTATATGTTCTTCATCCAAAATTTCAAAAATAAAAAAAAAAAAAAACTAAGCAAAAGCTTCAAATAAACAATTAGCTGAACTAAAGCTGTGAACGGTTTGTCTTTTTTTTCCTCTCTTTGCTCACTTTTTCTTTCAAATTATCTGTCAAACTCTCACAGATAAATATGACTAAATATATCTATTTATCATTATTTCAAATAGTCTTGGTAAATTATTCATTTAGCAAAGATAAAATGCATAGTAATGTGTTTCATTCAATTAAGCTTGAAGCAACATGCAAATCAACTAAACAAAAATGATTACAGATAAAAATCCAAATCAAAACTTCTCAAACACACCGACAATGAAAAATGAATGCAACAAGAATTGGTTAATTTTGTAACAAACTGATCAATATATTTGTATGCCACTTCTGTTTAACTTATAACAAAATGCCAAAAAAGAAATTATATCCATGCTGCTAAAAGCATCTGTGAAAGCATATATGGAGACAGGCATTCTGAGTGGTCTGAAATATACTTACAGACTCTTCCTCTTTGCTTGCCTTAAGACTAGATGACTTCTCCTCTCGCTGCAAAGAAGACATGGTAAATGCGTTTTATTGCAAAAATTCGAAATTAACAATACTGCTCTACTTTCTTAGCAGAGATAACAAAACGTACTATTACATGAATTATATCTTTTTGGAACTTTTGGAAAACTGCCCTTATCAGAATCAACTGAAATGTTTAAAGACTGAACACATTCATTTTAAATGTAGTTTAGACAGTCGTTTTCTAGCAAATAGCCAATAACAATGGCTCTATTAAAACAGAATTGACTAAAGCAAAATTTAAAACAATGTCACTATGCAAGTGAGTCCAGCTTTAAACAGACATCTGTATATAACAAATTTTCTAAGTGAATTCATCTTTTAATTACCAACCTTGTCATCTCTGGAACTCCTGTCTTTGTTTCTTTCTCTGCCTTTGTCCTCATCTCTGGAGCTTCTGTCTCTATCCCTTTCCCTGTCTCTATCCTTCTCCTTGCCTCTATCCCTCTCCCTATCTCTTTCTTTATCTCTATCCTTCTCCCTGTCTCTATCTCTCTCCTTGTCTTTGGTTCTATCCCTTTCTTTATCCCTCTCTCTTCTGTCTCTGTCTTTATCTCTCTCTCTTCTGTCTTTATCTCTATCCCTATCTCTATCCCTTTCTCTGTCTCTATCTTTATCCCTGTCTCTGTCTCTTTTTTCTCTATCTCTGTCTTTTTCTCGATTTTTGTCTTTTTCTCTCTCTCTCTCCTTTTCTCTTTCTCTGTCCTTCTCTCTGTCTCTATCTCTTCTAAAAAAGGTTTGAGTACAAAACATGATGGCATACTGTTCTGTGAAAACACATTAGCAGAAATACAATTATACTGATATTAACAAGATCAAAACATGACAAAAGCTCTGATTCCACTAATCTTCAAGTGACCAACATCCAATCACTTGTCAGCACAAAACTGATATGTACAGTAAATGAATCTAAATGAATCTAATCCCGTCTTTGACGTTTAAAGAGGAAAGATGTTGTATATTTAAATACTTATCATAATTCTTCATACTGCAAGAAACTCTGCATGCTTAACTTTTAAAATGAAATTATAATATAATATAATAATATAAAGCTCAAGAACCTGTCATCATCTTTTCTCCTCTCTCTTCTGTCATCATCTCTCCTTCTGTCGTCTTTCCTTCTGTCATCTTCTTTCCTCCTTTCCTATTAAAAAGTTATATATTAGAACTATAATATGAAAGTAAACAACTACAAAAGTTAAATATCATCACAACCTTATACATTTAACCCATTCCAAAATTTTCACTTTACATAATGTCATATGTCATACTAGTACTTACTACTATTAGTAAATCATTCAGATTATCCCATACCAGCCCACCTCCAATCCCCAAAAGAAAACAAATATTATACAACAATAAGTAAAAAAATAAAAAAAAATGGAGTCCAAAGTTGACATTAACTGTAAGACTAAGCATACTTTGATCAGGGACAAATCATTGTTGGTCCACAAAAACATTTCCGCTGTCTCCCTTACACATTATTTGAATATTATAACAGTACTGTTACAGTTACAGTTTGTTACTTTTGCAAAACAAGTCCAATATTGGCATTCAAGTGTAGACGGGCCTATTAACTACATCACTTGACTTTTTGCAAAAACACAAAAGCTGGATGAATGAAAATGAAAATAAAGAAAGTGCATCTGACCTGAATTTCGGGTATGATCAAGTTGTCTGGTGATGTAAATTAGACTATTACCAGTTAAGGTCTGGTCAGTATTGCCCATTGTGAAAGTCTTACCTTGGAGTCATGATCTCTTGATTTCCTGTGTCGGTCATCTCTACTGTCCTCCTTTACATTCACACAGAAATAACCAAAGCAGTCATAAATGAAAAGTTAGAAATGCAGTAACATAAGAAAAGAATGGAAAAAAGATAAAAATGCTTATTCATACAGCACATGCATACTGATAAATATCATAAAAGAAATTTTAAAATAAGTGATACTTTTAAAATATAATAAATATATATTTTCTATAATAAGCATAAGTGTTTAAAATATACGGAGTCTACAGAACATTTAGGTTGAATATCTAACATAAAAACAAGGAGCGCAAAAGATAAATAACATGCACAGAAAAAGTAAGAAAAAAAAATTAGTGAAAATGAAAAAATTTTTTGAGAACCTGAACCTCTGAATGTGGTTTTGGATAACTTGCATGTTTTTCTGCAGGAAACATCTCACAATTCTGGTTATTGCTTTCATCATAATGATAAATTAATATCTTCATTTAGGGCATTTTTACATAAATGACAACTACTTTGCCTTCTACTTAATTTCCAATGTCTGCTCACAGCAAACTGCATTTTCCAAATTGTGTTTTACGTCGTATCCCATATCTCATTTTTCTCCTTCATTTTCATATCAAATTAAAACAGTTACCAAAATCATCTTACAGTGTATACAAGCCATGTAGGTCATCCAAAAGTTCAGACGCCAATAATCAATACTACTAACCTTTCTATTCTCCTGTGATCTGTGTCTACTATCTCTCTCCCTGTCTCTCTCTCGGTCTCTCTCCCTAGATCTCTCCCCCTCCCCATGACGTTTATGCTCTCTCTCATGTTTCTCCCCCTCTTCCCTATGTTTTCTCTCCCTGTCCTGATCCCTGTGTTTCCTATCACTATCATCCTGTTCCCTGTGGTGACCGCTTCTCTTTTCTCTATCACCATTTACCTCATCCTTGCCGCCACGCTTATCATCACGCCGATGATCATCGTCTTTTCTTTTTCGATCCTCTTTGTCTCGGTTGTCTTTGTCCCTGCTGCTCCTGTGGCGGTCATCATCCTTAGAACGTCGGTCATCGCGGTGACGGCTACTGCTTTCATGATCTCTGTCTCTGTTTTTGTCTCTGTCTTTGTCATCGCGTCTCTTGCTTTCCTGCAATAATAATGACACAGATTAAGTTTGTAACTAAAACTTGTCCAATGTTACAGTGAACACACTGTAATCAATAAAATACTGACAAGCAGCTCATCAGTCACTTAACAGATAACTTACAGAAAAAAGTAAGTGGAAATTTTTTAGAACAATTTCATCTTATGAAAAAAAAGGGAGAAAAAATAACTAAAATTTTGCAAAAAAAAAAAATAATAATCCTCATGGATTACACTTACTGATACAACCTTTTTTGTCTGAAGAGAAGTTTTCTTGAAAGGGGAAGCTTTTCTACCTCTACTTGAGTGAGCTACAGTAAGAGCACCAGCTACTCTACTGCTGGCTTTTGTTCTAGACTGTGAGAAGTTTACAGAAAAGATAGAAGGAAGTGAGAGTCAAGACAAGTCAAACAGAGAGAGACAAAGAGTGTACAGAAAAGCAGATTAACATGAGAAAATTCTACTTAGATAGTGGATAGTTCTAAACCGATGATTCTACAGATGTATGAATTCTTATAATGATAATGAATAGTTATGCAAAAAAAAAAAAAAAGACAATGCAATGCAATGCAATAACACTTTTACTTCATGTATGTACTCAACCCTGACCTCTTCTTTCTTTCTATCTCTATCTTTTCTGTCTCTGTCATCTTTCCTACGGTCTCTACTGCCTGAATCTCCATTTTCTCTGTGTCTGTCTTTTCTATCCCTATCTCTCTCCTTTTCCCTTTCCCTTTCTTTATCTCTGTCCCTGTCTCGATCTTTATCCCTATCTCTTCTTTTGTCTCGATCATCTTTTGATCTTCTCTCAGAATCTTTGTGAGCATCCTAAATAAATTATAATAAGCACATTACATTCTAACATTTTAAATAAGCCCATTTAAGTCTGTCACTGCATTTTTTCCAGAAAGATAAAATAAAAAGATTCGATATTAAAATATACGTAATTTTTTAAAGTTAAAATAAAATTTCCACAATTAAAACATGTATACACACACTCTTATCTGATGTGCTCTTGACCACTAAGAGTTGTATTTCTCTATAGTCAATAAAGACATTCATAACACTTTTCATGTCTTCAACTGTAATCTACTGGAAGGGTGTCCTTCCTATTAACATTACCTTGATAGATTTTTTTAAATCTGCCTCTTTCCATGTGTCTTCTTTTGTACGTCGCTGAAAAATACATACAGTATAGTAAATAAATATTGTTAAGAATAATTTTATGTTATAACTAAATACAATTTACTTACAAGTAGCACTTAAATAAAGCAATGTTTCTGTTTTATCAATGGTATCTAAAAATATGTTGACTATGAAGGAGGCATGTACAGGCTCTAATGCAAGCAATGGCAAGAACCGCTGTCATGGTGGTGGAAGATATATGACAGTGTTAGCAATTTTCAGTTCTGTTGTGTTTGTCTCTGTGGGAAAGATACAATTAACTGGTATTAACGTTAGCAATACACTGTGTGTCATATCAAATCATTCAACAGACTTTGGCAACGCATCACGTATTCTATGACAATTAATTATCTGTGGTGGACGAAAAATCACGCTCTTCATCAAACAGACGCCAGTAGGCAGGATTTACAAAAACTGACGCGTCTACATCTCAACTGTTTGCAACTTCTATGACAGTACAATTCAGTGGCTGAGCAGGGGTATGCAGACATTTACAGTTTCGTGTTCGTAGCAACAGAGTAAACTATGAAATTCAAAGGCGCATGGTGCATTTGCTCAAGCCACAATCTTGCTTATTGATACCTACCTTTTCCGAAGGCATTGTGGATATTCTATCCGCCCACGATCAAGCAACATATACGTAGTATTATTTGTAAATCCACAAATATTCACCTCTCTTCCATCACCGCCACTTTTCAGCAAAACTATTTCTTTAAACGCGCATGCGTAGAAAGCACTTGCCGGTATTGCAGTAAAATGTCAAAATAAATACAGAGCATCCATTAACATTTGGCTGTCACAGATCTGCTCATTTGATCCACTCTTGCTTCTTGTGAAAGCAAATGAGGTTAAAATACAAATATCTTTTTTACAGATTTTCATGTTTTACGACTTTATTTGCTGTAAGTGGATACTTTAGAACAGTCCAGAAGAGTCCATTGCGGTGGGAATGAAAGTGGCAAATCTAGGTACGACAGATCTATCAAGTATCGTAATTCCGATCAAGAATAAAGTTTATTGGAAGGGGATACACACACATATATATTAGCCAATCTTTTTGACTCTTTACTTTTTGTCCTTACTTTAAGTTTGAATGACATACACTGAATAAAAACTATTTAACTTATATCAGGTTCCACCCTATCTTTGTTCAACTCGTCCGAGGTCAAAGAGAAATGGAGCACCAAGAAAACCGGCTACAACTACAAGGTTATCCTTGAATTTTGATGAAAATACAATATTTTTCTCTGGTTGCAGTTACCAAAACGTAGGCATGGCTGATAACCAGTCGCAGGTTGCACCTCCACCCCCAGCGAAGGGAGACACGACGATCTTGCAGTTGGTGGTGCGGTATTTGAAACTGGTCGCCCTCCTCCTACTCGTCTGGATAATGGGCTATTTCGACTTCAGCGTCAGTTGGATCCTCCTCGGTCTCTTCATCTTTATGTGGAATGAGACATACCAGAGGAGAAAAAAGCTCCAGACTGAGATCGCCCAGTTTTCAGCGAAGAATGAGAAGGATGAAATATTGGCAAGAGTCGAAGATTTGCCTTCATGGGTATGTAGTACATGTACTATCATTTTCAGATGCCCTTATTATTTGAAATACCACTAAAAGTACTGCTAATAGTTTTATTATCAATGTGACACCATGCAAACTAAGAAACATATTATTTGTAGTGTACTGTTTGCCCTAAAGAAGTTGGGATCGTATCCTAATGGTGACAATTGCAAGGTGTTTGTCAACTGAAAGTGCAACACTAAGAGTTAATTGAATTTTTAGTACTTGTGAATATTATGGAGCAGTGCAAAGTGAACGTGTGGCGAGTATATGCATCTATAAATAAATAAGGGTCCAGTGATTCCTGTACAGAAATAAAATGAACATTGTCATTTAAAAATAAAAAAGCAATCTTGAATGGAAATAAATGTGAGTACCAGTAATATGATCAAGTATAGAATCACAACATAAATTGGAATTTATTTGTATATTATTCTGTTCTAAATGATAATAAAAGTCCTAAACATTGACAGACTTCTAGCTGCATAAAACTAACATATAGGAAAAAATAATTTTGTCACTATTATTTTCATGGTTATGGCCATCATATGCATGGCAAGCAAAATGTGGAATGACGTAATGTATCACATGGTAAAGTTGCTGGTGGTTACACTGAGTCAATATAATGCGTGATTACTGATTAATATTAAGAAAAATATTATGCAGCTTGAGTTTTGCATAAAGTACCATCATTTGCAGACTCGGGTGTAGGTATCTGTTTTGCTTAATGCAAGCATAAATTTATATCCTTGGCTACAGTTTATATATTTGAAGGTAAACAAGAAAAAAGTTTAATTCATACTCGCAATGCAGACATAAAATATTGCAGACTGCAACATAAATTTAAAGGGGGGGAAATAGCAATCAAACATTTAATTGAGACTTGCATTGGATATAAAATTTCCCAAACAGGTGAACTGAAAATATCCTGACACAAGCACATATGATTTACATCTCTGCCAGCTATCACTTTGTGTATACCCGTACGTTCAAGTTATTTTACAGCCATGCATCTTTCTTTTCAATGTGTTTCTTTCATAAATCAATAGTTTTCCAGAAATAACCCCCTATGTTGACCACTCATTTATCCACTGTGCTGTACATATATTATATAAGAACATAAGTGAACCACTGTGGCCAGGTAGGTAGTAGCAAGAGCTGTCAGGTAAAAATAAACAAAACAGGTGGGATAGTTGTTATCTCTTCTCTCACTTTGATCAGATTTAACCTTCCTCTTTAAAGAAGCTGTTTAGTAAAGATTTGGCTAGGCTTGGGTGCTATAAGTACTTTTCTCAGAACTGAGTATATATATAGGGTTGTGCCAATGGCTCAGATGTTTAAAATCAATAGTAATGATAATAATGACTATAATAACAGTAAAAGTGATAACAGTGATTTATTTAAAATAAAATTCAAAAGGGTGAAGTTTACTAAAATGTGAAGATGAAAATAATAATTATAGTACTTAAAAGAAAATTAAACAGATAAAGAGGCAAGGAATTGGTTGGCAGCATTGGTTTTCTGTGCAGCAACTGGTATTATACCATTTTGTCTGACCTTTCTCAACATTTCCCCAAAATATCCTAAAGTTTCCTGGACTGCCAATTACTACATGTTGTCTGTGGTTGTTGATTTATAGGCAACCTTGATGCTGTCTGAAGGCAAAAACTTACAAGCTTTCGTATTGATATAGTTTTGCCATTATTAAATACTGGTATGGATTTACTAGTACTAGTAAGGGATATCTATTGAACAAGACTAAAAGAATTTATTTTTCTTTTTTTGAGTTTTCATCTTTTTTTTTTTTTTTTGACAGCTCTTGCAATTATCAACACTAATGGGAAATTGCAAGGTAATTGATGTCAAACTTACTTATGGTAAGTTGGACAGGCCTTTTTCTGGGCTGCTAGTAATTTCTTTTCAGATACTAGTAAATGACTGGAAAGGATTCAGCCAAAGAAAATGTTAAACCGAGTACAGCTTTAACAAAAATAGTGAAATATTTTACACTTACTGCCTAATGAAAATGTGATTAGTATTTTTTGCAAAGTTTACAATTCCATAGTCAACCCAGACTAAGATGGCAATGAACAGTCAAGACCAAAATTATTATGGGTTTGATTCTGTAAACTACATATATGTATTTAATCAATATGAAACCAAGATTTATCAGAACTCTTCACTCATATTTGTAGTATATCTATACCAGCTGCTGTTGGTGCCTAGTTTCAGCCTTGTTAAAGTATTCCTTT